>NW_027186983.1:76011-86967 GCF_028583685.1 Petaurus breviceps papuanus | reverse complement strand
AGAGAGAGAGAGAGAGAGAGAGAGAGAGAGAGAGAGATGGAGAGATGGAGATATAGAAATAGAGACAGATACCAAAAAAGCAGAAAAGAGGATCTCCCTTCTCATACAGCATGAAGTTTAAGTTTTGGTCTTTGCCCTCTTTGGTGAAGGCAGTAGGTGACCAACCAGGTGGAACACTACCAGAGAAGATGAAGCTACCAAGAGTTCTAGTCCCAGTCATGGTTGACAGCTTATGAATCTAATGAAGAAAGTGGGATTTCTTATGTCTTATTCAGATTTCTCAGCCCTGGTCAGTGACTTATGGACCTAACAGCAGAGGTTCCCTACCACTGAAATGTGAGGTTCAATGACCCAGCTGTGACTTTTTCCAGAGCAGACAGAGCAGTAGCAGCAGAGCTTTCGGTACCATTCTGTCTTTGGAAGTACAACAGCCAGGAGACTTAGTCATAGTCTTTGTTGTTGACTTATGGAATACAGTAAGTTCTAGAGTTGATTCTCAGCCATGTCTCTCTCTACTCCTTCCAGATCATATTCCAATGGGACACTTTTAACAGGAATCCATAAGCATTGTCAATTATAACACATAATAATCCACTAAACTGATTTGCTGTTGCATATGCTAAGTAGAGACCAAAACACTAGACTTCCCAATTCTAGCAATAAAACTTGATTATTCAAGAGTGTGTGAACATTAGTTTCTACTATCTATCATAATAATATCATAAATGCCAGTAGGAACAAACCACTAACTTAATTTCTAGTTTCCCAATAAGCATGTCTTGCAGTGGTACACAGTGACAAGGTTCCATCTCTTCCCAGCCAGATTCCATGTATCTTCTCAGCAAGGTGGTTGCCAGGTAAGTGGGAAAATTTCCTTTAGTCAGTTGGCAGTGCCCTCATTGAATCCAGAGGATGCTTGAGTCTCAAATACTAGGGATACAGGAGCCCAACTTAGTAGGGAGCAAAGAGTTTGCTGAAGGCTGGGGATACTGGTGGCTTTCTGACAGTTGTAGTTATAGGCATTAGCTGGTTACACCCAAATTCTGCTTGGTTGCTAATGACTTAATTTGGTTACCTGTTAATTTGATTGATACCTGACAAAATAAGCTCCTGACAAAGTTATTTTTAAAATGTCCATTGATGGCTTGTCCTGCCAGGGGGAAGCTGATGAACACAGGCATGTTCTTTGCCAACTTATACCACATATATGTCTATTTTACTGTAATAATAAAAAACACTGGAACACTGTCACAGAATGATGACCTAATGCAAGATGAGGTCACTTATATCAAGGCAAAAAGTTAACTCTGACTACAATCCTTGCTTTCATTTCCATACAGTCATTCAACGATGTATGCAATTGGGGCTTCATAATACATACAACTAAACCTCCAAAGGTTTTTAGTATAAAATAGGTAGACAATATTGGAGTTCTGAATGGGGAACCCTCAGGTCTGCTGAGATCAGAATCAGAGCTATAAACACTGTATTTAATTTTCCTCCGACTTGTTTTTCTTCTTCTTTGTGGCTTTTCATCCTGCTAATTCCTGCATGTGTTGAATGTAAGGAGGAAAAATACACATTGAAAGTGGCAAAGGATGTTCTAGGTCTGGGCTGGAATCAGGGGTCAAACAGTCAATCACTTTCTCTATCTTTTTGTCTGTGAATCCCTTAAGGTTAACATTATGCCTGCACTTCTTCATCCTTAGGAGTACTCCAGGAAGAGCTTAGCAGTCTAACTCCTGTGCACATGTGTCCTATCATAGCTGGGACCTTGACATTTGAAAAGTGAGGTGCCTTCAGGTTCTCTATCTTTTTGCCTGTGAATCCATTAAAGTTAACATGAATTCTCCATTTATGGGTCTTAGGATTATTCCAGTGAAGAGCCGAGTGATCTCCCTCTTCTAGACACATTTCATTTGGAAAAGCTCACTGTTATTTCAGAAAGGTGAGTTTCCAGAATTGAATTTGCTTAAGCAAATTATAGAGGTGGAGAGTAGGAGCATCAGTCTGGGCTGTTACCTTCTTCTGAGCCAAGGAAATGGTTCCACTGCACTCCTGAGACATCTTTCTTTGCAAATATTCCTATGCATCCTACCAATAAAAAAGAATAAATTGCTTCTATAAAGAAAGCTGTGCATTTTGGGTCACTTTTGAGCCTCTGTGCAAATTGTGAGATTCATAATTTTCTTATACTTATATTTCAGGGGAGAGACCAAAGGATAACACAGGATAAGTGACTTGATTATCTTGATAAGTCTGGTAAGTTAATGAATTGGGACATAAAGTCCAGGCTTCTTGACCCTACAGGTCAGGTTGTGACCACCAAGTCACTTGGAACGCTGCCTCTCAACCATCACTTTTCATTACATGCCACATATATATTCATTCTTACCATCCTTGACTTCCCTAAGAATTCATGGTCCACATAGCTAGAACTATGGACCTTTTCAAAGATGCTCTATTTGGAAGATCCTTCTCAGACTACTGAGAAAAATGAGGCCCTTGGGTTTTCTAAGGCCTAATCAAAATAAAATGTCTGATGTATGCATCTGGTCCCCTGGTTGGCAGACTCCAGATTCTGGCCACTAGACACTGCCATAAGTGTGCCTCTACCTCAGTCTGGTTTGATTCTTCCTTGTCATTTCCCTTCTCTTGGCTCCATCAAATGGAATCAGCAGGACAAAAAATGTCAAGTAGGTGGGATGCCAGACACCTGGGACAGTGTATATGGTGACCCATGCTGTCAGTCTTATCATTTCTTTTCCTCTAAGTCCCTGAGGTTTTACATCACTTCAGCTTTTCTCCTTCCTGGGATGGAGATACCTGGAAGATTTGGGGAGTGGCCCTTTGGAACCAACCATTCCTCTTCCCTTCTAAATTTAAGTCTCTTCAATTCTTCTTTCTTTTTGGAAAAATGGATGATGGTTGCCTTTGGCAGTGGCTTTTGGCCTTGCCTAAGGGGCCTGCCATAATGTGATGGACAGATTCCATTTTTCTACTCACTGTAGGTATGTCAGGTCTTTTCCTTTCTATTCAGGATTAATCACAATAAGAAGAGCAACAAAACCCACACAAATAAGAAACAGGCAAGCAAATATAATAGTGTGTGTACATTGCCTCCTTGGACCCAGCAGCAGACCTTGGATCCCAATTCTCTTTGTAATCCAATTGACAGAGGAATTAAATTAAATGATGCTGAGACATGGGAAGTTACTCAGGTCAGGGAGGACACATCTCATATGTGTCTGAGGTGGGATTGCTAGTCAGGCTTTCCTAGCTGCAAATTCAAGCCTCTAAGATGTTTGACCATCTGTCATAATTTTTGTTCCTGTACTCAATTTCTTTTCACCATGCCATCATCCTTGGTTTTCTTGGGTGTTTATCTTCCCCAAGACCCTAGGTCTTGATCTATTCACACCAAAGTGATGGACTTGAATATGTATGTAGACATATATGTATATATATATATATATATATATATATATATATATATATATATAGAGAGAGAGAGAGAGAGAGAGAGAGAGAGAGAGAGAGAGAGAGAGAGAACTTATTTTCCCCTCCATTTTTTATTTCTCTGACACCATTTGATTTTCCTTCATACAATGTGTATTCATAGGTGGAAAAAAAAATATGCCCATGTTTCTAGGAGCAAAAGTTCTTCTAGGCTGGGATCAGATTCTGGGGCTCCCCACAAAGTCAATTTCTCCTTTTTTTTGTCCCTTCTCATTCATTCATTCATTCATTCATTCATTCATTCATTCATTTATTCATTCATTTATTCATTAATCCATTTATTTATTTTTTTGAATTGCTTTGTTTGTTTCCTTTTAGTTTACAGGATTCAATTCCACAATTCCTTGAGTTTCACATTTTGTCCCCCTCCCTCCCCTTCCCCCCCATGGCGGCTTATAGTAAAGTATAGGATCTGTAAATACTTTCACATTATACATTAGTCAGGTTATAAGGACGGATTGTACCAGGTGGAATGAAAAATGATAAAGAGGACATAAAACCAAATAAGAGAAGGAAAAATATCAGGTGTTTTGCTTCCACCTGGATATAAACTCAGTTCTTTCTAGTTCTTTCTCTGGATGCACATATTTCTCTCCATCATGAGTCTTTTGGGATTGAAATATATCACTGCATTGCTGAGAAGAGTCCAGTCTATCAAAGATGGTCATTACTCATACGTTGTGTCTGTGATGGTGTACAAATTTCTCCTGGTTCTACTCTTCTCACTCAGCATCAGTTTGTATAAGCCTCTCCAGGTAAATATGAAGACCATCTTCTCCTGGTTTCTTATACCACAATAGTATTCCATGACATGCATATACCACAACTTGTTCAGCCATTCCACAATTGATGGGCACCTGTAGCGGCAAGCACCCCAAGCGTCCTTACGGTTTGCAGCTACCACAGGTTCTTGGATCTGCTTTGTTAAAGGAAAGCAACTCAAAATGGGTTAACAAGCTTACTTTAATCAGTCAGACATATATCGTTTACCTTGTTCAGGGGAAAAAGGTCAGCACCCCAAACTTCAAAATATACAGACAGAATTATCAAGACATTAACAGATCAAGTAGACAGCTTTCCAAACTGTTCAACCATTACATCCATACCCAGTCAACATCTGGGTTTCCACATCTGGGTTTTTCAAAGCCGGGGGACTCTCAACAACGGCTTCCCAGAGTCTCGTTTGATCAAATCACAGAACACTTCTCAAAGTGAGTCCCAAAACAAAGCTACACATCAGGGCTTATATAGCCTTCTCCTGGCTCAGAGAATGTAACAAACTTTTGGACCCACTGGCCAATCAAAAAGTATCTACTGAAAAACAAGCCTCCCACCCCAGACTCCAGGTGCACTTTAGCCTAGGGGCAGGGAAGATCTTTAAACCTGCATTTCCATTACAGCACCCCCTTAATTTCCAATTCTTTGCTACCACAAAAAGAGCTGCTATAAACAGTTTGGTACATATGGGTCTTTCTCCCATTTCTATGATCTCTTTGGGATATAACCCTAGGAGTTGTATTCCTGGATCAAAGGGTATGAAAGTATAGCCCTTTGGGCATAATTCCAGATTGCTCTCCAGAAAGTCTGGATCAGTTCACAACTCCACCAGCAATGCATTAGTGTTCCAACTTGCCCACATCCTCTCCAGCATTTGTAATTTTGCTGTTTTGTCATCTTAGCCAATCTGACTGGTGAGATGTGGTACCTCAGAGTTGTTTTGATTTGCATTTCTCTAATCAATAGTGAATTAGAACATTTCTTCATGTGCTTATAGATAGCTTTAATTTCTTTCTCTATCCTTTGACCATTTATCAGTTGAGGAATGACTTGTATTCTTATAAATTTGACTCAATTCTCTGTATATTTTAGAAATGAGTCCTTTGTTAGAGACATAGGTTGTAAACATTCTTTCCCAATTTCCCACCTCCCTCTTAATCTTGGTTACATTGGCTTTGTTTGTACAGAAGCTTTTCAATTTAATGTAGTCAAAATTATCCATTTTACATTTTATAATGTTCTCTAATTCTTGTTTAGTCATAAAGTCTTTCCCTGTCCACAAGTCTTATACGTAAACTATTCCTTGTTTTAGGAGACTGCTTACAGTATCAACCTTTTTACCTAGATCATGCACCCATTTAGACTTTATTTTTGTATATGGTGTTAGATAATGGTCTATGCCAAGTTTCTGCCATACTATATTCCAGTTTTCCCAGCAGTTTTTGTCAAATAGTGAGTTCTTATCCCAAAAACCATGGTCTGGGGGTTTATCAAACAATAGATTACTGTAGTCATTGACTTCTGAATCTCGTGTGCCTAATCTATTCCATTGATCCACTCCTCTATTCCTCAGCCAGTACCAAGTAGTTTTGATGACTGCTGCTTTATAATACAGATTGAAATCTGGTATAGCTAGTCCACCTTCCCTAGCATTTCTTTTCATTAATTCCCTTGATATTCTGGACCGTTTATTCTTCCAAATGAATTTTGTTACTATTTTTTCTAGCTCTATAAAGTAGTTTTTTGGTAAATTAATTGGTATGGCACTAAATATATAATTTAATATAGGTAAAATTGTCATTTTTATTATATTAGCTCGACCCAGCCACGATCAATTGATATTTTTCAAATTAGTTAGATCTGTCTTTATTTGTGTGAAATGTGTTTTGTAGTTATGGTCATATAGGTCCTGGGTTTGTTTTGGCAGGTAGATTCCCAAATATTTTATGATGTCTACAGTAACTTTAAATGGGATTTATCTTTCTATCTCTTGCGGTTGTATTTCATTGGAAATATATAGGAATGCCGAGGATTTATGTGGGTTTATTTTACATCCTTAAACTTTGCCAAATTCATTTATTGTCTCAAGTAGTTTTTTACTTGATTCTCTAGGATTATCTAAGTATATCATCATATCATCTGCAGAGAGTGATAGCTTTATCTCTTCTTTGCCTAATTAGATTCCTTTGATTTCTTTTTCTTCTCTAATTGCTACTGCTAACATTTCTAGTACCAGATTGAATAAGAGGGGTGATAGTGGACACCCTTGTTTCACCCCTGATCTTATGGGAAATACTTCTAGCTTCTCCCCATTACATATAATACTTGCTGATGGCTTTAAATAGATGCTATAGATGCTACCTATTATTTTAAGGAAGGCTCCATTTATTCCTATACTTTCTAATGTTTTTAATAGGAATGGATGTTGTATTTTGTCAAAAGCCTTTTCTGCATCTATTGAGATGATCATATGGTTTCTGCTAGTTTTATTGTTGATATGATCAATTATAATGATGATTTTCCTAACATTCAACCATCCTTGCATTCCTGGAATAAATCCCACCTGATCAAAATGTATTATTCTTGAGATAAGTTGCTATAGTTTTTTGCTAGTATTTTATTTTGAATTTTTGCATCTATATTCATGAGGGAGATTGGTCTATAATTTACTTTCTCTGTTTTATCTCTTCCTGATTTAGGTATCAGTACCATATTTCTTTCATAAAAAGAATTTGGTAGGACTCCTTCTTCACTAATTTTCCCAAATTGTTTGTAGAGTATTGGAATCAATTGTTCTTTAAATGTTTGATAGAATTCACTAGTGAATCCATCTGGCCCTGGAGATTTTTTCATAGGGAGTTGACTGATGGTTTGTTCAATTTCTTTTTCTGAGATGAGATTATTTAAGTAATTTACTTCCTCTTCGGTTAATCTGGGCAACTTGTATGTTTGTAAACATTCATCCATTTCCCTAAGATTGTCAAATTTATGTGCATACAATTTGGAAAAATAATTCCTAATTGTTGTTTTTATTTCATCTTCATTGGAGGTAGATTCACCCTTTTCATTTTTGATACTCATAATATAGTTTTCTTCTTTCTTTTTTTATCATATTGACTAAGGGTCTATCAATTTTGTTGTTGTTTTTTTTCATAAAACCAGCTCTTGGTTTTATTTATTAATTTAATAGTTTTCTTAATTTCAATTTTATCAATCTCTACTTTGGTTTTCAATATTTCTAATTTAGTATTTAATTGGGGATTTCGAATTTGTTCTTTTTCTAGGTTTTTTAATTGCATGCCCAATTTGTTGGGCTCCTTTTCTCTAATTTAATCATGTATGAACTCAGGGATATAAAACTTTCCCTAAGAACTGCCTTCAAGGTATCCCACAAATTTTGGTATGTTGTCTCATTATTATCATTCTCTTGAATGAAATTACTGATTTTTTTCTATAATTTCTTGTTTGACCCACTCATTCTTTAGGATTAAATTGTTTAATTTCCAATTAGTTTTTAGTCTGTCTTTCCCTGGCCCTTTATTGCATATAATTTTTATTGCATCATGTTCTGAGAAGGATGCATTTAATATTTCTGCCTTACTGCATAGAATTGTGAGGTTTTATGCCCTAGAACATGGTCAATTTTTGAGTATGTGCCATGAACCTCTGAGAAGAAAGTATATTCCTCTGTTTCCCCATTCAGTTTTCTCCAGAGATCTATCATACCTATCCTCTCTAAAATCCTGTTCACCTCCTTAACTTCTTTCTTGTTTATTTTGAGGTTGGATTTATCAAGTTCAGAGAGGGGGAGATTAAGGTCTCCCACTAGTATAGTTTTGCTATCTATTTCTTCCTCTAATTTCTTTACCTTCACCTCTAGGAGTTGGAAGCTACACCACTTGGAGCATATATGTTAAGTAGTGATATTGCTTCATTCTCGATGGTGCCTTTTAACAGGATATAGTTTCCTTCCTTAGCTCTTTTAATTAGGTCAATTTTTGCTTTTGCTTTATTTGACATAAGGATTGCTACCCCTGCTTTTTGTACTTTAGCTGAGGCATGATATATTTTACTCCCACCTTTTATTTTTACCTTGTGTGTATCCCTCTGTTTGAGATGTGTTTCTTGTAACCAGCATATTGTAGTATTATGATTTCTAATCCATTCTGCTATCTGTCTCTGTTTTATGGGAGAGTTCACTCCATTCACATTTACAGTTATGATTGTTATGTGTTTCTTTCCCTCCATCCTAATCCTGCCCCTGTTAATGTTCATATTTTCCCTCCCTTCTCCCTTCCCCCCCTTAATAGTTTTCCTTTTAACCACCACCTCCCTCAGTGTTCCCTTATCAGGCCCCCTCTCTGTTCCTCCCCTTTCCCCTTACTACTTCCCTCCCTACAAACCACTCCCACCCCCCTTTCGTAACCCTTTCCCCCTCCTACTGCCTGTAGGATATTTTTATACTTAATGAAGTATGTTATTTCTTCTTCGCACCAAGAGTGACAGGAACAAATCTCATGCGAAGCTCCTCTCCCTCCCCTCTTTCCCTCTAAAATGATATTTTTTGCGTTTCTTCTCCATAGAGTCCTATGCTTAACTGGTTATTATTCCCTCCTTGTACCAGAACCAATGAGGGAAAAGCTCATATGCTTCCCAACTCCCTCCCTTTTTTTCCTCTGCCATATAGTTTTTATTTACTCTATGTGTGGCATAATTTACCCTTTTCCACTTCATCCATTCCCTTTCTTCCATTGCAGTCCCTTTGGAGCCCTTAATAAGATTTTTTTAAATCATCATTTTGTGTATTTTATACTCATATCCTCTACTTGTCTATTACCAGTTTGCTCTTATGAAATAGCAGGGTGTGTGTGTGTTCTCCTTGTTTACCTTTCTAAGTCACATTGGAGATTGAATTTTTCATTGATTTCTGGCTTTTTTTATCAAGAAGGTCTGGAACTCTGTTATATCGTTGAATGACCATCTCTTTGCCTGGAAGAATATGCTCAGTCTCTCTGGGTATGTGATCCTTGGTTGTAACCCGAGCTCTTTTGCCTTCCGGAAAATTGTATTCCACTGCCTCCAATCTTTTAGTGTAGAGGCTGCCAAATCCTGTGCAATCCTCATTGTGGACGCTTGATATTTGAATTGTTTCTTTCTGGCTGCTTGAAGTATTTTCTCTTTTATCTGGTAGTTCTGGAGTTTGGCCACAACATTTCAAGGACTTTTCAGTTTGGGATCTCTTTCAGCAGGTGTCCGGTGGATTCTCTCAATTTTTATTTTACCCTCAGGTTCTAGTATCTCAGGGCAGTTTTCCTTAACGAGCTCTTGCAGAATGTTGTCCAGGCTCATTTTTTTCATCATAGTTTTCTGGTAGGCCTATGATTCTCAGATTATCTCTCCTGGATCTGTTTTCTAGGTCAGTTATTTTTTCTTTGAGGTATATTACCTGTTTTTCTAATTTTTCATTCTTGTTGTTTTGCTTGACTAATTCTTGGTTCCTGATAGAGTTATTTGTTTACATTTGGTTAATTCTGATTTTTAGCAAATCATTTTCCTTGGTTAATTTTTGGAGCTCCTTTTCCATATCATACACTTTTCTTTTTAGAGAGATGTTTTCCTCATTATAATGTTTTTTCTAATTCTGCTATTTTGGTTTTGAGATAATTATTCATTTTTTCTTCTATCTCTCTCATTTTGTTTTCAAAGTTCATTTTGATCTCATCTAGGAGAGCCTTCTGTGCTTGGGACCCATTCCCTGTTGAAGTTTCAGCTTTGTGTGTGGAGTCCACATTGTCTCCCTCTGAGGTTGGTTCCTCCCTCTGAAGATAGTAGGACTCCAGAGTCTTTGTCTTTGTAGTCTGCTTTCTACCCATTTTGAGGCAGGGCCCTAGCCACACCCTTCCTCTAGGATCCCAAGCCTTTACTGTAGAGGGTTTTGCCCTGGGGCAAGAATTACTGTGTTTTCTGGGTCAGAGGGAGGGTTTGGAGCAAGTGAGGTTCACTCTGTCATCCTGGACTTTGGAGGTCCTGAAAGGGGATTTTTTTTTTAATTTCTGGGCTGTGAAGTGGTAGCCCCAGGAGTGTTTGCTATCCAGGACAGGGGCTCCTGTATTTGCTTCTTACCTTGCTCTTTCCAGTCTCAGCCCTTTGGTAATAGGCCTGGTAGTGGCCCTTGTGGTTGGTGGGAAGATTTGCCCACCAAGTTGATCAGGCCCCTTCCAGTCCTGCATCTGCATCTGCTGGCTGTGCTGCGCCTTCCCGGCCTGCCTCTGCCTCAGTTTCTCCTTCTTTTGGCCTCTCATTGCCTTAAACCTAACCTTATTTTAATGTTGATTGATTCTAGGATTATTCGCAGGAAGACCTGAGCCATGTTCCCATTGTGGACAAATTTCATTTTGACAAACGCACTGTTACTTTTCTTTTTTTTTCTTTTCTCCCTGTTTTTCCCCCTGCCCACTGCCCCAAAATAGCAGTCCCACAAGATATCCCCTCCTCCAATCAGCTGTGTCCCATATTTTCTCCCATACCCCTTTTGACTTTTCCAGTGGAACTCTATGCCTCAGTGCCTGTATATCTTATTTCCCAATTACATGTAAGATAGTATTAATAATAGTATATATATATATATATATATATATATATATATATATATATATATAT
>NW_027186983.1:25851-76001 GCF_028583685.1 Petaurus breviceps papuanus | reverse complement strand
TATATATATATATATATATATATATATATATATATATATATATATATTTGAGTATTTGATTTTAAAACTTTCAATTCCAGATTCATTCCCTTCCTTCCTTGTCACCCACCCTTACTGGGAAGATAAGCAGTTCAGTATAGGTTGTACATGTGTGACTAATGCAAAACAATAACATAGTAGATATATTGTAAAAGACTGAGTATATTTCCCTCCCTCCTATCCCACCTCCCACTTGTTCTATTCTCTACTTTGATCCCGTCCCTTTTCAAAAGTGGGTGCTTCCAACTCCCCCCCCCATCCTGGGTTATCCTGATTGTGTTTCCACAAGATTCAATTTTTTTCTTCCTGGCTGCTTGTAATATTCTCTCCTTAATCTGGGAATTCTGGAACCTGGCTATAATATTCCTAGGAATTTTCTTTTTGGGATCTTTTTCAGGAGGTGATCGGTGGATTCTTTCAACCTCTATTCTGCCCTCTGGTACTAAAACATCAGGGCAGTTTTCTTTGAGAACTTCCTGAAGGATCATTTCTAGGTTCTTACTTTGGTCATGGCTTTCAGGTAGTCCAATAATTTTTAAATTATCTCTCCTGGATCTATTTTCCAGGTCAGTGGTTTTTCCCATGAGATATTTCACATTGCCTTCTATTCTTTCATTTGTTTGGATCTGTTTATCAGCATCTTGATTTCTCATAAAGTCATTAGCTTCCATTTGCTCCAATCTAATTCTGAAGTAATGATTCTTCTCATTGAGCTTTTGAGATTCTTTTTCCATCTGGCAAATTCGGCTTTTTAAGGCATTCTTCTCCTCATTGCCTTTTTGAGCCTCCCTTGCCATTTGAGTCAGTCTGTTTTTTTAAGGTATTATTTTCCTCAGTCAGGCTGTTGACTCTTATTTCATAATTTTCTTGCATTGTTCTCATTTCTCTTCCCAATTTTTCCTCCATTTCTCTTATCTACTTCTTAAGGTCCTCTATGGCCTGTAACCAGCTTGTATTTTCCTTTGAAGCTTTTGGTACAGGAGTTCTGACTTCACTGTTTTCCTTCTGTTCCATGCTTTGCTCCTTTTTGTCCCCAAAATAGGAGTGTAATGTTGGAATCTTCTGTCTGCTTTGTTTCCTTTGCCTGCTCATTTTGCCACTCAATTACTTGACTTTTGGGCTTTTTGCCACAGTAGGACTCTGCCACCAGACAGAGGAGCTTTTGTCCCAAACTCTGGGGTTTTCTCAGCTGCCACAGGTATTAGTTGGGGCCCTCTCTGAGGTCTCCAAATGCTCTGGCAAGCTGGACACACACCCCAGGACCTCAACCCTGCACTGCAATCCAGATCCGAGCAAGTAAAAGCAAGAGCGATTATCCCTCAGACTGGTGCTTGGTCCCCCTACACTCTGCAGGCCAGGAGCTGCCATGTGGCCCTGGCTGGCTGTGCTGGCATCTCAGTGGCTTCTCACCCCAGGGGTAAAAGCCATGCACTCCCAGTTATTGGTCCCAAAGTCCAGACTGCACTGGCCTCTCACTTTGTCCTTTCCATCTATGTGTTGATAAATCTGTAATCGGCCACAGTTGCTGCTTATCTGGAGTCCCTCTTGCTGGCCAGGGGCTGGTCAGACCCTCCCTGGGGCTAAAGCCTCGGCATAGGGCTGGGCTCATCTCCCAGAGCACTGAGCTGGATTCCTGCTGGCCTTCTGGGCTGTCCTCAGCGGGAAGTTAGCTTCTCTGTGTCATTTTGTGGGTTCCACAACTCCAAAGTTTGTTTAGAGTCCCCTTTTTACATGGATTGGGGTAGGTGTAAGCTGGAGCCTCGGGAAGGTCATGCTTCTACTCCGCCATCTTGGCTCATCCCCCCACTGTTAATTTTCAAAGGTGAGTTTTCAGATTTGCATTTATTTCCCAAATTTAAATAGGTTAGGTCTGGGATCATAAGTCATGGAAAGTCAGGGTGTTTACCTTCTGATGGACCTTCGAAATAGTTGTCTTGTACTCCTGACTTCTTTCTTTGGAAGTGCTCTTATGCTTATTCCAATCCACTTATTGGCCTTTCCTTGAAAGCCCCTTATCAGATAAGTGAGGTACTTAGGCCCTATGGGGTTTTCAAAGGCCTAATTGATAGAATGTGTCTGATGTATGCATTAGGTCCCCTGCTTGGGGGATCCTAGATTCAGGCCATGGGACATGGCCTTGAGTGTGCCTCTACCTTTGTCATATTTGGTTCTTCCTTATCATTTTCATTATCTTTACTCCATCAAATGGAGGCAGCAGAAAAATCAATTGCAAAAGGTTGGGGTGCCAGACAGCTAAAAGATATTCAGAGCCACACATGCAGTCAGTTTTTCCAGCTCTTTTCCTCTTTGCCCCAGTAAGTCTTTTCTTCTAACCCCTAATGGCATCACATCCTTCTGCACTTCTTATTCCTAGGACTGTAATATCCTGGAAGATTTGAGGAGTCACCCTCTTCTTCACAAATTTCCTCATGTAGCCATCCCTGTTCCTTTTGAAAGGTAAGTCTCTTCATTTTCCTTTAATTTTGGGGGAGAGGGGAGGAGAAATGGATTAAGGTTGCTATTGGGGGTATTGTTTGACCTTGCCTAAGAGCTCCTCCATAATGTAATGGACAGATTCCATTCTTGCACTCCCAAACATGGCAACTTTTCCTTTTTGTTCAAGATTACTTACAAGAACAAAAGCAACAAAACCCACAATAATGTCTTCAATTACAAAAACAGAAACAAATACCGCAAATGTCATTTATGGAGTAGCATGTTATCTTCTCTGATCCAGCAGTCGACTTCTGATTTTGATGCTCTTTGAAGTCCAACTGACAGAAGAATTAAGAGATGCTGAGACATGGAAGGGGACTTTGCCAGGATGACATATCTCATGAGTGGCTTAGGTGGGATTCCTGGTTGGACTTTCCTATCTCCATGTCCAAGTCTCTAAGACTTTTTGCTGTTGACCATCACTTTTTCTTCCTGTAATTCATTTTGTTCTTATTTTTCTTTTTTTCATTTATTATTTATTTAATTTAGACTTTTTTTAGGCAAAAGGCTCTGAATTCTTTTCTTGTCACTTTCCCTCATCCATTGTGATCCCAAGAAATATGATACCAATTATACACGTGAAATCATGCAAAACATATTTCTATATTAGCCATGCTGCAAAAATAAAATAATGAAAAAAAATGTCAATATATTATGATTCAATCTACATTCAGACTCCATCAATCCTTTTTTTCTGGAGGTGGAAAGCATTTTTTATCATAAGTCCTTAAGAATTTCCTTACAAGGTTGCATTAATCAGAATAACTAAATCATTCACATTTGATCCATAGTAGAGCATTGCTGTTACTGTGTACAATATTCTTGTGGTTTTAGATACTTCACTTTGCATTAATTCATTGAAGTCTTTCCAGGTTTTTCAGGAATCATTCTGCTCATCATTTCTCCTTTTTGAAAAAATAACATTTTTTCCTAATTGCATGTAAAAACAATTTTTAACATTAGCTTAAAAAAATTGAATCCCTAATTTTCTTTCTGGCTTCCTCACCTACTTTCCTTTAGGTGGTAGGGAATTTGAAATAGGTCATACATGTGCAGTCATGTAAAACATATTTCCATATTAGTCATGTTGTGAAAGGAAATAGAGACTAAAAAAGCCCCAAGAAAAAAATAAAGTAAAAAATAATATGCTTAGACCTTCATTTAGACTCTATCAGTTTTTTCTCTGGAGGAGGATAGCATTTTTCATCGTGAGTCCTTTGGAATTGTCTAATTGTATTGCTGAGAAAAGCCAAGTCATTCACAATTGATCATCATACAATATTGCTTTTAGTGTATACAATGTTCTCCTGGTTTTGCTCACTTCACTTTGGATCAGTTCATTTAAGTCTTTACAAGTTTTTTCTGAAAGCATCCTATTTTAGAGTTCTTATAGTACGGTACCATTCCATTACAATCATATATCACAACTCATTTAGCCTTCTCCTCAATTTCCAATTCTTTGCCACCATAAAAAGAGCTGCTATAAATATTTTTTTCTACATGTGAATCCTTTTCCTTTTTTAAATCTCTTTTGGGTGCATACCGAATAGTGGTATTGCAGTGTCAAAGGGTATGCATGGTTTCATATCCCTTTGATCAGACTTCCTAATTGTTCGCCAGAATGGATGGAAAAGTTCACAACTCCACCAGCAATGCTTTAGTGTTCCTATTTGCCCATATCTCTTCCAAAATTTGTCATTTTCCTTTTCTGGCCTATTCCCCAATCTGAGAGGTGCAAAGTCGTACCTCAGAGTTGTTTTCATTTGCATTTCTCTAATCAATAGTGATTTAGAGTATTTTTTTTCACCTGACTATAGTTCTCCTTGTCAGTCACTGTTGGGGAGGCTCTGTTAAGGGAGATTGTGCTGGGAGAGGTGTCACTGAGTGCAGGTTTTATATTTCCTGCCATCCCTAAGTACAAGGTCACCTACTACTACCTGTTAGCTAGCACCTACTGCCAATTGGGGAGAAGTTGAGATGCACTGTCCCATGTCCTTTTGCTGATAGGGACATATTGGAATTTTCTTAATCTCATTATGAAAGTTATCAGTAAAACCTGGTTCCATCTCTAGTAACCAGCCTGTCAACATGTTGCTCCTTTGATGTACTTTTAATAAACTCCTTTTAATTGTCTTTTTCCTGAATTTTTGCCTCCTCAATCAGGGCAACTACCCCCCCCCCCAAGTTTTCCTTTTAAGAAATGGAGAACCACCTGGAATTTCTGAGGGTTTTCACTCCTACCTATCATTGTGGGTGTGCCTGCCCCACCCATTGGAACCAGCAATCACTTACTGCCTAATAGCTGGCCCATGCCAGCAATTAGTTAAGCTGTGAAGTGGCAGAGAAGTTAGCTCCCCAAAATTCAGGGCAGAATGTGGAGAAAGATTTCATTCCCAAATTCAAATTTTGATATTTTATGCACCAAGAAGGAAAGGCAAAAGACTCACCATGAAGAGGCAGCTGAGTAGATGGCCTTGCCTGCATTTGCATGGGTATTTTAGTATTTAGGAAGTGGGAGGAGTGAGCCTTCAGGGGACTCCTGGGCAGACTAGTGGTGAAAGCTTGGGAAACATCCTACCAGATATGTCCACAAGCAGAGTAATGAGGATAGGTAAAAACCCATATTTTGATGGGATAAAGGACGGGACCTTAAGTATTGATCTTAATCAGATTGGCATTCTAAATGTGATTAGAAGATCTAAAGGTTAGGCAAACCAGGGATTTTCAGTGCTTTTGAAAGAGACTTTGAAACAGCAATAGTGGGAACTGACTAGTACTAGGAATATCTTTTGGGAAGGCTAAAGTAGAATTTTCAAGGCTTTTGAACATAAAAAAGGCATTCTCTCTCTTGATTTCTGACTGTGGCCCAAAAGAAGAAGAAAAAATTCAGCAAAGCGATTACTTCTCTAGATAGTCTGGGACAATTGGTAAGGGAAGTGTCTGATCAGGATATGAAAGAAACAAGACAGGTGAAGTGGTGAAGTGCTTTAATTTCAGTTTGAAAGAAAGGAGATCAAGTTTAACTAAATTAGGGATAAGAGGAAATGGGTAGAAACCCTGATAGTGGGAATAGAGGGCTTGAAAGTTAAAGGATTGTGGAAAGTTAGAAAGAGAAGTAAGGAAGGTCACACATACACGTCTTGGACTTGCAATAATAATGAGTTCTAAAATTTGGATTCAGGACATTACATTATAAAATCATTGATAATTATATAGAAGAAACAGCAATTGGTTTGTAATAACTGAAATTTCCTGAAGTTTCAGGTGAATAATGGGTTCCTAATTTGGTGTTCTAATAGTTCTATTGTTAATAAGATCAGAATCATAAGAGTTGAGCAGGTATTTCTCCACATGAACTAGTTATTGCAAAAAGCATATTTAAGAGGTTATGCTAAATTGTATTGAGCCTGGTTACTGAAAGATTTGAGTAGAATTCCCTAGGAATCTCTGCAAGTGCCTTTGAACCAGACAAACAAATCCACTGGAAAGAGGCCACTTCAGAGCTTTCATCAGAATGAGACTTATTCCTGAAAGTACAAGGGAAGACATTTCCAGGGACCAGACAACTACATGGGACATCTGGGACTCAATACAAAATGTTGGGAGTGGGTTACAAGGAGAATTGATGTTATTTAACACTAATGATCATTACTGTATTACTTTGGTCTTTTGTTTCATAGCATTTACATTTACTGAATTTTCTTCGGGATCTCGCTAGTGAGCCCTTTAAATGGCTTAAACTGCCTTAGTTTACATATAGAGCTTATTTAACAAAGTTTGTCTCCTTGGGGGATACATGACTTTATGATTAAGTTTATTCAAGTTTATGACACTGATGGAAATGTGGGATTGTGATTTGTAATGCTCATGGCCACACTACACTTGCTTCCTGTTGTAAGTTTAAGTCACCTAGCTTATAGCCACAGATACTTGCTCAGACTAATGTGGCATGAACAACAGGAAGCAGGATGATGCAGGTCAGGATAAAGGAGTGAGATGGAACTGTGGTAGATAGATAGGTAGACAGATAGATGGATAGGTAGATAGAGAGATAGAGATAGACAGACAGAAGGACAGAGAGGGGGAGAGAGAGATAGACAGGTAGATAAATAGGTAGGTAGGTAGGTAGATAAATAGATATACAGAAAGACAGGTAAATAGATAGGTAAGTAGATGGACAGATAGACATAGATAGATAGACAGGTATACAGATAGATAGGTAGATAGGTAGGTAGGTAGACAGACATAGATACATAGATAGACAGGTAGACAGACAGGTATATATATATAGACACAGAGAGATAGGTAGAGAGATAGATATGTATATGTAGTATATATTTATGTATAGTTGGTTAGTGTATCAGCAAGCTCCCCTGCATAACCAGAGTGGCTGCCAACACAGGTTCTTAGATCTGCTTTTCTAAAGGAAAGCAACTCAAAATGGGTTATATCTCACTTTAATCAATCAAGCATATCATTTACCTAGTTCAGGGGGAAAAGTCAACATCCTGAACTTCAGGGTATACAGACAGAAATTACAAGACAGAGAAACATTTCAGCAGACAGGCCACCAGCTGCCCAACCATTACATCTATACCTAGTCAGTTACCAGAGAGGGAAGCATCAACATCTGTATTTTTCAAAGCCGGGGGGCTCTCAACAGCTGCCTAGAGTTTCGTCTGGTCAAATCACACAACACTTCTCAAAGTGAGCCCCCAAAGAAAGCCTCACATGAAGGATTATATAGCCTTCTCCTGGGTCAGAGAATGTAACAACCCTCTTGACCCACTGCCTAATCACAAAGTATCTCCTGAAAAACAAGCTCCAGGTGCACTTAAGCCTATCTAATGGCCTAGGGGCAGGGGAGATCTTAAATTTACATTTCTATTACAGTTAGTTAGTTAGCTAGGTTTGAGCTAACTTTCGTTATTTGACCAGGATATTGGCAAAATACATTTAAAATTGTGTTAAGACCAATTTTGTATGAGATTTTTAGCAGAGAAGAGGACCTGAACCAGAGAACTGCACTGAGTCCACAACCAAACCACAGCACTACATCAGATATTTCCAGAGAAACAGAAGTTTATATGGGATAAGATTCATGAAATGCACAATTCCATTGAAGAGGTTACCCACTAAGAGGATTAGGGTTGTTCTGGAGACCCCAAAATACCAAAATGCTGGGTCCTGTAGAATAAATTCAACTCAAGTCTTCTCAGCCAAAGAAAAGTAAAATTTATTAAATGTTTGCTTGCATTAGACACAGAGTAAGTCTGTGCTAGGTCATTCTTTGGTGCTCTCACTATTCTATGGCATTCTATGGTGCTCTCACACCACATAGTGTGAGATGGGGGTCTTATATACAGAAGGTTGTTGGAGGAATCTAGAGGTGGTCTAGAGGAGGAGTTTGGGGAGGGTCTTCAGGAGGAGTTAATGAGGTCAATGAGTGATTAAGGGTGGGAAGTAGCTGGAGGCTTCACACTATGGTGGACTAAGCCTGTTCCCAGGATGGATAGATATTTTGATAGGTGGGAAGTCTTGTAACGGTGGCTTGGGGTCAGCCACTATGTAAGGCTTATTGCCTTATGCAAATGCCTCATCAAATGGGATGATTGGTCAGGAGTCCAAGGGAGGTTCCCAGAGCCTGTACCTCAAGGACTCAAGGAGAGCTGGAAGGGGCTCCCAGAGCCCATACCTCTTCAGGGGAAAACCCAAATGGATGCCTCAGATATTTTCATTCCATGAGGAATACAAAGAATAGAGAGAGACTATATAATTATAGGGTTCATGAATCAGGGAATAGAGAACTAGAGTAGAGAATAGGTAAGAGAGTGAGAAAAAGTCTCTCAGGAAATGGATCCAAAATAACGAATTTTTTCCAAAAATTAGGAAAAAAAGACTAGTTTAAGGGGAAAAGAGGAAAGGGAAATGGACTTGACTGGCAGAGGGAAAAGATCGAAGAATTAAATAATTAGATAAAACAGGAAAGAAAATGGATTTTATAAGCAAAAATACAAAAGGAAAGTGGTAATAAATGGGAGGGGGGAAAGATTGCCAGTGGGGAGAGAGTCACCTTAAAAAAGATTAAATTAAAGTAACTGAAGAGACATAGGACTATATTTATAGCAGAAGTGGGGGGAACATCTTAACTTGAAAATGGAAGAAAATATAAATCTAACTTTCATAGCTTTAAATGTGAATGGATTAAACAATACAAAAACTAAAAAAAGGACAGATTGGATAAGAAAACAAAACCCTACCATATGTGGCTTACAAAAAACATGGTTAAAAGACAAAGACATACACAAAGTGAAACTGAATGGTATGGGAAAAATGTACCATGCATCATGTGAACCCCAAAAAGCAAACATGTAATCGCTATCTGACAGATCTAAAACAGACATTCAAAATTTAAAAGAGATAAAGAAGTTATGTTGAAAGGAGCCATGTACCACAAACTAATATCAGTAATAAAATTGTATATTTTAGATACCTTAGCATACAAATTCATAAAACAAATATTAACTGAACTACAAGAACACATAGATGGGTAACACAGTAGTGACAGGATACTTCAATATCCCTCTCTCAATTATGGATAACTCTAATAGAATGATAAAGAACATGGAAAATACAGAATGGAAAAATTGCTACAGATTTTAGAATAAAAAGGCTTCTAAAATGAAACTATAAAGTTTATACATATTTCTCAGCACCTCTTAGTATTTTTAGAAAAAACCTGACCATGTATCAGGGCACAGAAATATTGGAAAGAAATGGAAAAAGCAGAAATAGCAAATATATCCTTCACAGAATTTGCATAATGTAATAAAAATAGTCATAACAAACACAGAGACCCAAATGAAGACTTAACAGTGAAATCCTAAATAATGTGTGGGTCAAAGAACAAATCATAGAAACAATATAGTATATGAAAGTAAAAATTCTGAGTTAGCATCTGCTTGGGCCCCCCATCTCCATGACAGTACTGTAAGGACAGGGAACCTAAGAAGAAGGGTTAGTTATACTTTGATGATGGCTTCCTTTCTCATGTTCAGAAATGAGGGATAAATTAAGTATTAAAATATTAGTTGTTTCAGTTATCTGTTCTGACACCCTTTGGAATAATTTTCTCTGTGTGTCTGTGTGAGTGTGTAACTGTCTCTTTTTCTTTATCTCTGTCAAAGTAAAGTACAAAAACAGTTACAGCTTTGAAGCAGCTTAAAATCTAATAGTGGAGACAACATGTAATTAAATAAGTATATGAATAATACATAGGAAATAAAGGAAAAGAGAAGGCTCAGTTAGATGCAAAGAGCAGGAATCTTTAGAAGGTGAGAACTGATCTGAGCCTTGAAGAAAGCCAGGAATGTAAAGATGCAGAATTTTTAAGGACATCCCCAGGCATTTTGATAGCATATATGTTATTTGCCATAATGTTAAAAACAAGCATCTTTTCTATCTCTTTATAAGATACAACTATGTGTCACAAAAAAATTATCCCTTAGCTAGGAGAAGACAATCTAGAGGAAAAAAAGAATAGGACAATATTCCTAATAAACATGGACATTAAATTGTTAAATAAAATATTAGTAAGTAGGTTACAACAACATATTTAAAAGATTATGATGACAAGGTTGGGTTTATGCCACAAATGTACATTTAGTTCAATATCAGGAATACTATGATAAATCATGTTAATAATACAAATAATAAAATTCATATGACTGTGTCAATAGATGCCAAAAATTTTTTGACAAAATTCAACATTCATTTTTATTAAATGCTGTAGAAAGCAGAGTAATCAATTGAATTTTCTTTAATGTAGTCAACAATATCCATCTAAATCCAAGAGTAAAAGTTATACATAGTAAAAAAGTGTTATAGACCTTTCCAAAAAATTATGTCTAAACTAAGGATGGCCATCATTATCATTACTATTTAACGTAGTGCTAGAAAAGCTAGTTCTTGCAATAATACAAGAAATAAAAATAAAGAGAATAAGCATAGGTTAAGAAAAAAGAAAAGAATCATTTTTGTAGATGATATGATTTGCTGAAAAATTCTAAAGAAACAAACAAAAGATTAACTATAACTAATTAACTATTAACAAATTTAGCAGATATATGCAAAAATAAATAAATTCCCCTAAGTCATCACCATCCCCATATGTCACCAACAAAACCCAGTAGGAAGAGAAATTGCATTCACAATAATTCCAGGATGTATAAAATATTTGGGAATGTAACTTTCAAGATACAATCAGGAACTCTGAATCCAAGTATAAAATCCTCTTTGCAGACATAAGGAGAAATGTTAATTGCTAAGGAGTAGGGTGATCCAGTAGAATAAAAAGGGTAATATTACCTAAATTAAATTTATTTATTCAGTGCTAAACCAAACGACTAAAATATTGTAGAGAGCAAGAAAAATAATAACCAATTTCATGTGAAGGAACAAAAGGTCAAAAATCTCATGGAAAATAATGTGGCAAGGATGGGGGTCTATTAGTAGTGTACTACAAAATAGGAATCATTAAAATGGTAGTGCTTAAGCAATCTAGATGTTGGTCAGTGAAACAGATCAGATATTTATTATACAGCAGAAAACAAAATCACAGTAGTACTTTAGTGATTGATAAACCTAAAGCCTGGAGTTACTGGAGGAAGGACTCATTATTAAAATATTTTGATTTTATTTTTAATTTATGAAATAAAAAATATTTCCATAACATAGTACAATAAAAAAGATGATTGTACATAAAATTGCATATTTACTATGTACAACTTGCTCTTCCTTTTGAATATACAACAAAATTATCATGTAATTTCTTTTCTTTTTTCCCTTCCCTCCCCACCTCCCATTAGACACAAGTAGGTGTGTGTGTGTATGTGTGTGTGTGTGTGTGTGTGTATTTACATATATTTGCCAGTTCTTTCTTTGGATGCAGATAGCACCTTTCTTCATATGTCCTTCATAGTTAATTTGGGTATTTATAATAGATAAAATAACTTATTCACTCGAAGTAGTTTGGTTTTTTTTTTTGCTTTTTTTTGGAGGGGGGAAGGCAGGGCAGTTGGGGTTAGGGGACTTGCCCAAGGTCACATGGCTGGTAAGTGTCTGAACTCCTGACTACAGGGTATACCTAGCAGAGACTTACTCTGTGTCTAATACAAGTGAACTTTTAATAAACCTTTCTTTGGCTGAGAAGACTTGAGTAGAATTCATTTGGCAGGACCTGGTGTGTTGGTATTTTGGGGTCTCCAAAGCAACCCTAACCCTCTTTATGGGTAACCTCTTCATTTTTATGTCACTCTATTCACTGCACCACCTAGCCACACCCAATGTCATTCTTAAAATAATATTGCTTTTACTGTATAAAATGTTCTCTTGGTTCTGCTCATTTCACTCTTCATTATTTCTTACAAATCTTTTAGTGTTTTTTTCTAAAAATCACTGAATTCATAATTTCTTATAGCACATTAGTATGACATCACATTCATATACCACAATTTGTTCAGCCATTCCCCAATTTATAGGCATCTGTGCAATTTCCACTTCTTTGCCAACAAAAAGAGAATTGCCATAAACATTTTAGAACATATAGTTTTTTTTCCCTTTTTCCCTAATCATCTTTGTAAATAGACCAAGTAGTGGCATCACTGGGTCAAAAGGTACAGGCAGTTTAATAATTCTTTGGGCATAATTCCAGGTTGCTTTCCAAAATGGCTGGATTATTTTACAGTTCCACCAATGATAAATTAGTGTCTCAAGTTTTCCACATGCTTTCAAACATTTGTCACTTTCCCCTTCCATCATTTTAGCCATTTTGGTAGGTGAAAATGATATCTCAAGGTTGTTTTAAGTTGCATTTCTATAATCAATAGCAATTCAGAGCATTTTATATTACTATAAATTGCTTTTATTTCTTCACTGGAAAACTGCCTGCTCATATCCTTTGACTGTTTATCAATTTATCAAAATGACTCAGTATTTGACAAAACCTGAGAAAACTGAACACTAATCTGTCAGGAAATTATATTTAGACCATTGCCTCACACTAAATACCATGATAAACTCTAAACATGACCTAGATGTAAAAGATCACATCATAACCAAATTAGAGAAGCATTTCTCTAATATAATAATAATAATTAATATTATTATTAATATATATAATAATAAACATTTTAAGTGATTTTAACATTGATTTTTTTTTACTTTCAGTTCCAAATTCTTTCCCTTTCTCGGGTTCCTCCCCCAGTCACTTAGAAGGCAAGCAACATGACACCAATTATACGTGTGAACTGAATTAAGAAATATTTCCATATGAGGCATGTTGCAAAAACAAATTTTTAAAGCAATTGGGGTTAAGTATCTTGCTCAAGGTTACACAGCCAGTTATTTCTGGATGTGGTGCTAAGTATCTGAGCCCAGGATTCGATCCCCAGGTCATCCCGACACTGGGGCCAGTGCTCTTACTCACTGTGCTACCTGGCCGCCCCATGCAAAAATATTTTTTGAGAAAAAACTAGAAAAAATATTCTTACATCTGCATTCAGAGTTTATCAATTTTCTCTGTGAAATTGGATAGAATTTTTCATCATGAATCCTTTGAATTGTTGTGGATCATCCTAACCATCAGAGTAGTTATCTTTCACAGTTGATCATTGTTACAATATTGATGTTAGTGTGTATGATGTTCACTTTGCATTAGTTCATATAAGTCTTCACAAGTCTTTCTGAAAGCATCCTACTTGTCCTTTCTTATAGCACTATAATATTGCATCACAATCATTAACCACAGTTTGTTCAGCCATTTCTGAGTTGCATCCCTTCAATTTTTAATATTTTGCCTGCACAAAAAGAGCTGCTATACATATTTTTTGTACATACAAGTCCTTTTCTATTTTCTTTGATCTTTTTCACATATAAACCTAGTTGTGGTATTGCTAGGTATGCACAGTTTTTATATCCCTTTGCTCATGGTTCCTAATTGTTCTCCAGAATGGATGGACTAGTTCACAACTCCACCTACAATACATGAGTACACCAATTTTTCTATATCCCCTCCAGAATTTTTCAGATTATTTCTAACCACTCCTTCCATTTTGCAGATGGTAGGGTAACTGAGGATTAGGTAGAGGAAGAAAAGAAAAGGTTGGGTAAGACATTAGAATCAACATTCAGGCATTTCCATTATACTCATGACTTGGGACAAAATCTTTCCTGCCATTTTTCCCAGGCTGGTTCCAGGCTAGGGCTGTTGGACTGCTCCTTTCTTTAACTGAGAGCATAAGAGGCTTGTCTCTACCAGGTGCCCCAGCTTGTCAGGGAGCTGAGAGCTAACCTGCCCTTTCATCTTGATTTTAGGCCACTGGTCACTGACTTTCCCTACTGCCTATGCATCCCACAATACTCCAGTCAGAGACCAGAGAAGACAGGAGCCAGATATCAGGCAGTGACTGGCCTGTGGTCCAGCCAGTCCAGGGCTGCCCGTATGTTGTAGCGATGGGGGAAGAAAGGAGCCAGTGGTACCCTACCTGTCATCCAAACAACCCTGCTTGCCTTCCAGCCAATCCAGGGTGCTGTGTGCTCCAGCTTGAGACCAGAGAAGGGTGGTGCCCCAGATGCTGCTCATTAAACAGCAGCCTGTACTAAGCACCTACGTAAAGCTGGTCACGGACCTGCCCCTGTCCAAGGAAGGGAACCTGTATCAGCAAGCACCCCAGTGTCCCCAGGGTGGCTGCCAACACAGTTTCTTAGATCTGCTTTGCTAAAGGAAAGCAACTCAAAATTGGTTAACAAGTTTACTTTAATCAGTCAAATATATATCATTTACCTAGTTCAGGGGGAAAAGGTCAGTACCCTGAACTTCAGAGTATACAGACAGAATTATCAAGACAGAGAAACAGATCAAGTAGACAGGTTTCCAAACTGTCCAACCATTACATCCATACCAAATCAACATCTGGGTTTTTTGAAAGCCGGGGGGGCTCTCAACAACGGCTTCCCAGAGTCTCATCTGATCAAATCACAGAACACTTCTCAAAGTGAGCCCCAAAGCAAAGCCTCGCATCAGGGATTATATAGCCTTATCCTGGCTCAGAGCATGTAACCACCCTCTTTACCCACTGCCCAATCACACAGCATCAAGGTGTGGGCATTCCTGAAAACCAAGCCTCCTGACACAGGCTCCATGTAACCACATTCAGTCTATTAGGAGGCAGAGTATATTTTCAAATCAAGGAAGATTCTCAGAGTCTCTTAAGCCTATCAAAGAGCCTAGGGGGAGGGAAGATTTTTAAATTTGCATTTCCATTACACAACCCAAGATGTGAAAGGGCCTGTGTGTCCAGTTGGTGTGATACAAACAAGTCAAGTCCTAGGTACATTGCTACCAAAGAGGGAGAGAACACAGCAGCTTGGATGGGTGCTGTGCTCAGTCCCCCTACACCTCCCCTGGAGCCCCCCTCCTCTTAGCCCCAGGGCCTGAACCTGCTGCAAGTGGCCTGAGGGCCAAGCACAGCAGCCCCAACAATAGCTCCAGACAACCCTATAACCCCAACAGCAGCCTCTGCCTCCACCTCCCCAATAGACCCAGGTTCTGTGACCTCTTCTATTGAGTAAGCATCCCCAGCTGCCCCAGCACTCCCAGCTGCAGCCACAGCCCCTTCATTTATTTTATTCATAACAGTAAAGGGCTAATTGGAGAGTATTTGAAAGGGCCTCCTTTTCTTTGTAAAACGGCATTGATAAGACACTGAAGCAGGTAATTAACATTAAAATACATCTACTCAACAGACACCAAAGTCTAGCCTGTCATAAGAGGGTGATGCCTTAGAATGTGGAAGGTCAGGGCTTCTAGAGACCTGAGAACACACAGAGAATGTCTGGGCTAGGAGTTGCTATGGAGAAGAGAATGTCAGAGCTGTGAGGGCTATCAGAGGGAAAAGAGCCCATACTACTGGGAAAGTAAGAGTGACCTCTACCATCCCAGAGAAGGATGGAAAAGCTCTTTCCAACACTAGCTCATGTTATCCTCATCAGAAATCAGCCAACTAGCTGCCAATGTCACTCTTCATTTTAGAGGAGAGGGCAGTGAGGGTCATAAAACTCCAAGGATGGCCCAGGGCCACAGACTAGTCTGTGTCTGAGGGTGGATGTAAATGCAGCCCTTTCTGACCCCAGGCCCAAGGTCTGGAGTCCTGAGCCTCTAATCTCTCTGTCCTCAGTGCTGGGTCAGGGAAGTCTTAGAAACCTGAAAACACTCAGGGCATTCTGCTTTTTTCACAGATTTATTTTTTTTTCTGTTAATTACCACAATGTATAGACAGGAATAGTATAATAAAAGAATCATGTGAGCTCATTTCTTCTTATATATAAGAAAGTGAGACAAAGAAAGGTTAAGTGTGCAGCCTACATTCACAAACCTTTTTGGTATCTGAGACCGGTTTTGAATTCGTGTTCTTCTGAATTCCTTTCTGGGCATCTAAGCGCTATTTTAATTGCATATTTTGTGAGCTGAGGGTGGTCCTCCAGGACACACTCAAAAACATAGATGGAAAGCATTTTTAAGAAAAAATTAAATTTAAAATGTTCAGTGACTTAATTTGAAGAGATATGATCAATTTAAGAAAAATAAATATGGAATCTATTCACTGTGTGGTACACAAATTTCATTTCAGCAATATTGAAGTTTACACATTGGTGAAAGTTTTTCACCATGAAACCCAGGAGAAAAAAAGATATTGCATGAAAAGATTATTTTTAAAATGAGATGAATATTGAATAGAGCACCAGTCCTGAAGTCATCAGGACCAGTAATGCTATCACCATCTGTTGAAATAAATGGAATGAATTTATTTTTGAAAAATATTTTTTAAAAATAACTTTAAAATATATTTTTAAAGTATTTAAAATATTTTTAAAATTACTTAAAAATATAGTTTTAAAGTATTTTAAATATATTTTAAAAATTATTTTAAAATATTTTTTAAAGTATTGTGACTTTGACAGGGTTTGAAAGGGACCAACTTTTTGTTTTTAAATCACTTTTTTTCCAGGTATCATGTACAGTGAATTTAAAGAAAAGGACAAAAATAAACAAAATCCTATCCAGTTAAAAGCCATTTGAGACCTTAGAATACAACATGACAAAACTCTTGAAGACCTTCAACCACAGAATGGATGGACAGGGAGTTGCCATAGAGAAGAGAATGTTAGAGCTGGTAGGGCATCTATAAAGAAAAAAGATGAGACATAGGCAAGCCCTTCTGGTAGGGAATGGGAGAATTAGGAGTGTTCCTTTTTACTTTTTTGGTGGGCAATTGGGGTTGAGTGACTTGCCTAAGGTCACATGGCTAGTAAGTGTTAAGTGTCTGAGGCAAAATTTGAATTCATGTCCTCCTGACTTCAGGGCCAGTGCTATATTTACTGTCCCACCTAACGAACCTAGGAGTGTTCTTTTTATTTTGCATTTTTAAATGCTTTATTGACTTCTGATTTACATCATGCATTTCTGCCAGATTTTGAGTTACAAATTTTCTCCCCATTTTTCCCCTACCCATCACCCCAAAATAGCAGCCCCACAGGATATCCCCTCCTCCAATCTGCTCTCTCCCATATCTTCTCCCATACTCCCTTCGATTTTTTCCAGTGGATCTTTATGCCCCAGTGCCTCTATATCTTATTTCTCAATTACATGTAAAATAATATAAATAATAGTATATATACTTGAATATTTGATTTTAAAACTTTGAATTCCAGATTCATTCCCTTTCTCCCTTGTCACCCACCCTTATTGAGAAAATAAGCAGTTCAGTATAGGTTGTACATGTGTGGCTAATGCAAAACAATAACATAGTAGATATATGGTAAAAGACTGACTATATTTCCCTCCCTCCTATTCCACCTCCCACTTGTTCTATTCTCTACTTTGATCCCATCTCTTTTCAAAAGTGGGTGCTTCAAACTTCCCTACCCCCCTAGTGTGCCCTCCCTTCCATCATCCCCCACTCATCCCCTCCCCCCCCCCACTCTCCGGGAGAGTGAGATACCCTATTTAGTGTGTATTTGATTCCCTCCCCAAGTCAAATTCAATGGGAATAAGGTTGACCCATTCCCTTTTGCCTTCCTATTCTTCCCCTCCATTGTAATCATTTTCCCTTGCCTCTTCTGTATGAGATAGATTACCCCATTCTGTCTCTCCCCATCTCCTCTCATTATATTCCTCTCTCACCTCTTAATTCCACCTTTTAAGTATCATCCCTTCGTGTTAAATTGGTCCTGTCACCTCTATCTATATATACCTGTAAACATATATACACACATTCACATATGTATTCATATGCCCATATACCATCATATATATATATATATTCCCTTCAACTACTGAGAAAAGTTTCATCAGTTACAATTATTGTTTTTCCATATAGGAATGTTAATAGTTCAACTTTGATAAGTTACTTATGATTTATTTTCCCTGTTTACTTTCTTATGCTTCTCTTGCTTCTTGTATCTGAATGTCAAATTTTCTATTCAACTCTGGTTTTTTTCAGCAAGAATGCTTGAAAGTCCTCTATTCCACTGAATGACCATATTTTCCCCTGAAACATGATACTCAGTTTTGCTGGGTAGGGGACTCTTGGTTTTAATCCCAGCTCCTTTGACCTCTGGAATATCATATTCCAAGCCTTTCCATCCCTCAGTGTAGAAGCTGCCAGATCCTGGGTTAGCCTGATTGTGTTTCCACAAGTTTCAAATTGTTTCTTCCTGGCTGCTTGTAATATTCTCTCCTTAATCTGGGAATTCTGGAACCTGGCTATAATATTCCTAGGAGTTTTCTTTTTGGGATCTTTTTCAGGAGGTGATCGGTGGATTCTTTCAACCTCTGTTTTGCCCTCTTGTTCTAAAACATCAGGGCAGTTTTCTTTGAGAACTTCCTGAAGGATGATTTCTAGGTTCTTACTTTGGTCATGGCTTTCAGGTAGTCCAATAATTTTTAAATTATCTCTCCTGGATCTATTTTCCAGGTCAGTGGTTTTTCCCATGAGATATTTTACATTGCCTTCTGTTCTTTCATTTGTTTGGATCTGTTTATCAGCATCTTGATTTCTTATAAAGTCAATAGCTTCAATTTGCTCCAATCTAATTCTGAAGCAATGAATCTCCTCATTGAGCTTTTGAGATTCTTTTTCCATCTGGCAAATTTGGCTTTTTAAGGCATTCTTCTCCTCTTTGCCTTTTTGAGCCTCTTTTACCTTTTGAGTCAGTCTGTTTTTTAAAGTGTTATTTTCCTCAGTCAGGCCGTTGACTCTAATTTCATAATTTTCTTGCATTGTTCTCATTTCTCTTCCCAATTTTTCCTCCACTTCTCTTATCTGCTTCTAGAGGTCCTCTATGGCCTGTAACTAGCTCGTATTTTCCTTTGAAGCTCTTGGTCTAGGAGTTCTGACTTCACTGTCTTCCTCTTGTTCCATGCTTG
Source organism: Petaurus breviceps papuanus (assembly GCF_028583685.1). Lineage (NCBI taxonomy): Eukaryota > Metazoa > Chordata > Mammalia > Diprotodontia > Petauridae > Petaurus > Petaurus breviceps. The sequence goes on along the minus strand of NW_027186983.1, from coordinate 56,980 downwards.
GCTCTTTTTTGTTCCCAAAATAGGAGTGTAAAGTTGGAATCTTCTGTCTGATTTGTTTTCTTTGCCTCCTCATTTTGCCACTCAATTACTTGACTTTTGGGCTTTTTGCCACAGTAGGACTCTGCCACCAGACAGGGGAGTTTTTGTCCCAAACACTGGGGTTTTCTCAGTTGCCAGAGGTATCAGATGGGTGCCCTCTCTGAAGCCTCCATACACTCTGGCAAGCTGGAAATACACCCCAGGACCTCTACCCTAGACTGCAATCCAGATCCAAGCCAGTTAAAGCAAGAACGATTACCCCTCACACTGGTGCTTTGTCCCCCTACACTCTACAGGTCAGGAGCTGACGCTGCCACGTGGCACTGGCTGGCTATGCCAGGCATCTCAGTGGCTTCTCACCCCGGGGGGCAAAAGCCAGGCACTCACACTTACTGGGTCCCAAAGTCCAGATTGCACTGACCTCTCACTTTGTCCTTCACATCAATGTGTTTTTAATTCTGGAAACAGCCACAGCTGCTGCTGCTCTGGAGTCCCTCTGGCCAGTGGCTGGTCAGGCCTGCCCTGGGGCTAAAGCCTCAGCTTGCGGCTGGGCTCGGCTACTAGAGTGCTGAGCTGGCTGATTCCTGCTGGCCTGCCGGGCTGTCCTCAGTGGGAGGTTAGCTTCTCTGTGTCATTTTGTGGGTTCGTCAGCTCCAAAGTTTGTTTAGAGTCCCCTTTTTTCATGGATTGGGGGAGGTGGAAGCTGGAGCCGGGGGGAGGTCCTGCTTCTACTCCGCCATCTTGGCTCCACTTCCTAGGAGTGTTCTTAAGACTCCAGAATGTCAAAGATAGAAAGATCCTCAGAGTCTAGATTAACAGACACCATTTATAAAGCAATTTAAGATTGTCAGCAGCTAGGTGGCCCAGTGATAGAGGGCCAGCCTCAGACACTAGCTGTGTGACCCTGGTCAAGTCACTTAACACTGTTTGCCTCAGTTTCTTCATCTGTCAAATGAGCTGGAGAGGGAAATGGCAAACCAGTCCAGCATTTTTGACCAAAAAACCCCCAAAGTATTGGACATAAGTTAGAGGACACAACAACTCAAAATCCTTAACAAATAGAATCCCATTCTAACCTTAAAATAGCTCAGTTTCACACACCTAATGGTTGTCTGTGGCTGAATTTGAATTCAGTTCTTTCTGAGTCCCTTTCCAGGGTTCTAACAATATGTCACTTGCCTATCTGAGGGGGTTCCACATAGATACTATAATCTACCCCCAATTACTCCCCTCTTTTTCTCTATTTTTCTCTATTTCCCCCACACCTCTTATAGAGACACTCCACATAGTACAGAGGGTCCCAGAAGCCAAGAGCCCTTGGTTTAGTACTGCCCTATGAAAAGGCTGAAAGTAATAATGTGGAGTTCCTTCTCAGTGATGGCTCAGGCCAAAAGAAAATTGAAATAAACCAGTACACAAAGGCATTCAGCACAGGACAGATCCCTCAGGAAGGAGGAGAAGGACTTAATCAAATGAACACTGAACCCATTACTGTGGATGCCCCTTCGGGGGTTTGTAGCAGAGACATGCAGAGAAGCTAATAATAAGAAATGTTTCCATAATAGAGTGTACAATCCTAACTATCTGCAGTTACCTGATTTCCAAAGAGGACAGGTTATGAAATGTAAAATCTCTAGAACCAGACTGTACTTTCAGAGAAGAATATCAAATTTATTTTTTAAAATAGAGTGTAGGAGGATTTTCACTATCATTGTACTTGGAAGAATTTTAAGAGTAAAGCCTCAAATCTGAGCAAAAGAAGCCTGGTTACATAGACCAGTGGCTTTACAGGAAATGACTAATGACGCTTCAACATTGTTTCAGATCCCAACATCAATTTTATATCAGTATTTAAAAGAAGTATTTAGACTTAGCACCACTTTCCCCACAATTTTATATCAACTGGCATTAAGCTACAACACTCCAGCTCGTGTAGGAAATCCATTTTTCGATTTACTCATATCACCTGATGCATTGCAATAAATAATACAGCTCCTGAAGCACATGGCATTGGCAACTGGATAGGGAAAATGATTGATTCAGGGTCACATATTTTAAAGACCATTTTTTATAAGCAATTGGGGTTAAGTAACTTGCTCAAGGTTACACGGCCAGGTGTTTCTGTGTGGGTGAAAAGTATCTGAGCCCGGATTTGATCCCCAGGTCGTCCCAACACTGGGGCCAGTGCTCTTACTTGCTGTGCTACCTGGCCACCCCTAAAGACCATTTTTGAGAAACAAAAGACTATTTTTGATGCTTCCCATAAATATAACTATATCCCAAAGAAGGAGAAGTTCTCTTGTGCCATTTTTATTTACAAGAAGTTGGATAAAATTTGCCATGCAACTGGAGACTCATATCTCCACAATTTAGAGCTTATTATGGGATATGGTATAAGATGTTGTTCTAAGCCAAATATCTACCAGACTACTTTCTGATTATCCCAACAGTTATTTTTTATCAAATAGATATTTAATTTCTAAATGAATTCTGTTTTTAGGTTATCAAACATGGGATATGAAAATCCATTGCTGTAGGTTCTTCTTTGTGTGGTCTGTTCCACTGATCTACTTCTCTATTTTTAATTAATACAAAATATCTGATGACTGCTGCTTTATGATAACATTTGAGTTCCTAACATGCAATTCCATCTTCATTCTTAATTTTTTTCATCATTTCCCTTGATATTTTTGATCTTTTGTGACTCCAAATTTGTTTTGTAAAGAATCATGTAAGGGTTCTGTAAAGAATCATGTAAAGATCATATCATTGCTATAGTTTTTAATGTGCTAATTAACTCTGGAAGTATCATTTTAAAAAATTGTATCGATGTGGCCTCGTCATGAACACTGAGTAACCTTCCAGTTATTACAGTCATGTTTTTATTTCTTTAAGGGAGATTTTGTAATTAATCTCTACATCTATGCTGTGCACTTTGACAAACTGATACCCATATATTTTATGCACCTTTTCATTATGCTGAATGGGATGAGGGCTATCAGCTCTAAACCATATTTTCTTCACCTCTTCCAACTCCCATTTATGTGATCTCCCACTAGAGTGTAAGCTCATTGAAGGCAGGAACTATTTTGCTTCTTGCAGCTCCAGGTACTAAGTAAGCAATCTCTCTGTCTCTGTCTGTCTCTCTGCTTCTCTCTCTCTATGTTGCTGTCTTTCTCTGTCTCTGTATCTCTCCCTCTTTATGTCTCTGTGACTCTGTGTCTCTGTCTCCATCTCTCTCTTCCCCTTCCCCCAAGGACTCTTTGATGCAATAAAAACTGGCCTCCTTGATGTCCTTGGACCAGACCCTCCATCTCCCACCTCCAGGCATTCCCATTTGCTGTCCTTCATGCCAAGAACTCTCCCCTCCTCATCTCTACCTCCTAGCTATTTTGGCCTCCTTCAAGTCCCAGTTAAAATTCCATCTTTTACAAGGAACCATTCCCATTCCACCTACATGTTATTTATTGCGTTTGAGTCTCTGAATTATCACTAGTTTTCTTGTAAATATCGTGTTTGTGTGTAATTTTTTTTTGTTGTCTCTGAAATTAGATTGTAAGGTGCTTGACAGCAGGGCCTGGCTTTTACCTTTTTTTGTACTCTAAAACACCTAACCAATGCTTGGCAAATAGTTGGTGCTTAATAAATACTTGTTGACTATTAACTATTTTTTTGTCTTTATAGTATTCTTCACTCTCTCTCAGCTCCCATATGTCATGGAATTGGTTGCTCAGTCTTCTCTTCACCCTGGACTTCTGCTACCACCTTTCATTCAGTTCTCACTCCTGAATTCCTACCTTGGAAGTACCCTCCCAGAACCTGCATTGAAGGAGGGGTAAGACTAGCCATAGGCCATTCCTCTCCAGCTTTCCCCTCCTATGACAACCTATGCTTGTCCCTCTCCCCCAACACTATAGCTTTCCAACTTCCTTTTATGTGCTCTCTTTTCACATTAGAAGGGACTGTTTTTTTTTTCCTTTCTGCTTTTATTTATATTCCCCATGCTCAGCACAGCTTCTGCACAATAGGAAGTATTTAATAAGTGCTTGTTCACTGAATGACTCATAAATCTTCTTTTCTCACCTGGGCAATTGCAATAGACTCCCAGGGGTCTCCCTTCCTAAGGTGCCTCCCTCTGCAATCCCTCTTCCCCTCAGCTCTACAAAGCATCCTAGAGTCCATGTCTGCTCGTGTCGTTTCCATATCCAACAAATTCCTGCTCAGCTGCCCCTCCCACCTTGAACTTCGGGGATCAAATACAAACTCCTCTCTTTGTTATCCAGTGCCAGTCATAACCTGACTACAGTCTGCCTTATGTAGGATTTCCTTTCAGGGAGTCTATGGTCCAAACAAATTAATCTTCTTGTTCTTCACCTATGATACTTTATTTTATTTTTATTTTTGTTTTTTGGTGGGCAATTGGGATTAAATGACTTGCCCAAAGTCACATGGCTAGTAAGTCTGTCAATTGTCTGAGGCCAGATTTGAACTCAGGTCTTCCTGACTCCGGGGCCAGTGCTCTTATTCACTTCAACACCTAGCCTCCCCCAATGATATTTTGTATATATAGATAGATAGACAGAAAGGGAGATTGATAGATGATAGATGATAGATAAGCTCCATGAGGACAGGGCTGTTTCATTTTTGCCTTTGTATCCCTAGCATCTACAGCAGCTCCTGGTGCATTTTAAAAGTGAAATTGTTAAACAAGATGCAGGTGCTTAAGAGGCAGCTGGAAATTATAAAGAAAATGACAGGCAGGGGCAGGGTAATGGGAGATGTAAAGGGAGAGTAGAGATTAGGCTGTCCAGATAGGCTGTAAACCCTTCAGTACCCAGCCAATGGGGAAACAGGGGAGGAAAATAAAAATCAGCAATAGAGTGTGTGTTTGTCTCCGCAGAGACAAACTTGTTGGGCACTTGCTTTGGAAGAACATTAATAAAAGTCCTTCCTAACGTACCATCAGCTTTGTGGAGTTCTTGGTAAGATGCTTGTTTCTTACAGATGCTTAAGAAATATTTGTCCTGGGGGCGGCTAGGTGGCTCAGTGAATAGTGCACTGGCTCTGGAGTCAGGAGGATCTGAGTTCAAATTCGGCCTCAGACACTTGACACACGCAAAAAAAGTAGTCGTGTGAACTTGGGCAAGTCACTTAACCCCAATTTCCCCCCCCCGAAAAAAAGAAATATTTACTCTACAGTAAATTGTTTTTTGAGAAAATTACATCTTTTAGAGATGTCTTGGGTCCAATATGGATATTACAGGTCATTGAAAATTTTGATGCTTTCATGTGGCCCATCCACAGATTACTCTTTTGTCGTTTTTTAGTTTTTCCTTTGTTTTTGAAGAAGACCATGATGTCAGGGAGGTTATGCCATGACTTGCCAGTGAATTGGATTTAAATGACAGAGGGCTCACTTTCTTCTCTGGAGATATCTGGGTCCAATGGCAAGATAAAGATTTTTTGCTAAAGATGAGCCTTGATGCAACTTGCTGCTTTTTTATTTTTTGCTTTTTTGGAGGGGGAAGGCAGGGCAATTGGGGTTAAGTGCCTTGCCCAAGGTCACATGACTAGTTAAGTGTCTGAGGTCAGATTTGAACTCAGGTCCTCCTGACTCCAGGGCCAGTGCTCTGTTCACTTCAACACCTAGCTTCCCCCAAATTGCTGTTTTAGTTGGCCTCTGTGTATGGAGATATGATACAGGTTAAGAATTAGCCATGGTGGAAATATCACTAAGCAGTCTTTACCCTACAGAGCACCTGGTCCCTAGGTGAAGTATTAGTGTTGTCCATTCAAAAGGGAAAAACAAGGAGAAAAGAAATACAAGAAAATGACTGATCTCAGTCTGGGAGGCATCAAAACTTGACTCAGACGGTGACTCACTAAAGCTTGCTTAGACAGGCTGACTCAGGCTTCCAAAAGCTTATTGCTAAGTTTTCTGGAATTTCTGAGATCTGGTTACTCAATTCAATTTGCTGTTGCCTGCAGAGATGTTATTTGTTCCGGTAAAAGAATTGGTGTCAACCACAGATCTTTCTGATGATACAATTAAAGTTCTTTCAGGGCAGCGGTTTTTTCATTTTATCTTTCTATCTCCAACACCCAGAGCAATGCTCAGCCCTTCATTGGTGCTTAAGAAAAGCTTATTAAAGCATGAATTTTCTTAGAGGAAAATAGCACCCTCTTTCTTGTCATCTTCTGTCCAGAAATGATATTGCATGAAGATCACTGAAATTTTTAACTCAGTTTTATACTCTTGTGACTCACTGAGACATAACTGTCTTAGTCACTATTGCTTGTTCATTTTCACAGACTTTCCCCATGCCTGAAATTCTCTTCCTCATTCATGACTTTTGGTTTTCTTGGCTTCCTTCAAGACCCACCTGACATCCCAGCTTCTATTGGAAGAGTATTTCATTTCCCCTTAATTCTTGCGCCTTGCCAAAATGGATTTTTTGTTTTATCCTTTATAGATCTTATTTGAACATAATTATTTGCATGTTATCTCTTCTACTAGATTGAGAACTCTTGAAGGGCAGGAATTATTTTTGTCTTTTCATTGTATTCCCAGAGTCTAACACAATGCCTAGGACCCAGTGGTTTCTTAATAAAAGCTTATTGACTGACTGGAGGTAGAAGAGCAAGTTTTTAATTCCAGGTCCATTGCTTATTGTAATGACTACAGTAGGAAGCTCACTTTTTGATTTTTTATAATCCAAGCTTAATTTTTTTTGGCTAGCTCCTAAATTCATTGTTATTTTTTTCAGTCCTTTGATCTGTTGGTAAATATTTAACAACCCACTCTCTGAAAACACACAAATATACGCATACACATATATGTATGTAAGTTTCATAATTCATAAACAACAAAAATACAGTATTCTTTATTGTAAATTTCATATAACCAATTTATTTTAAAAATATTTCCTTGACTTTCACAGAACTCTTCTATTTATGGATCTAGAGTTAAAATTCTACCAAGATTTGACAATGAATCACATCCCAGTTCCCTAATTCAGGTCCCAAAAAATGTATTGTCATTAAATCTGACAGAAATCATATTCCTTAAAGAGAAATGTTTTTTATCTTCAGCTGGAAAAAAATTACTCTCTTTCTAGTCTTTTGCAAGGATTTAAAGTGATTGGAGTATTGTCTAACTTTGTATCATTATCTACAAATCCCAGAAAATCATTTCAATCAATTCCATGTTTGAACATTTTATTTGAATGACACAATTCTTTTCACCATCTATTTGGAATGAAGTTAGTTCTTCAAATAAGGCCAAATACATGGTTCTAATAAATCAGAATAATTGAAAATGCTTTCGTTATTGTATCTGACCAATACAAGCCACAAGCTCATGTGTTCTAATATATTCTCTGGCAATATAATCTCAAGAAGAATATTGCATTTATTATTTTAATAAATGGACTATCTTTAAATTTATTGAATTCGGCAAAATCATCAGTGTTAGATCCATGATTTCCAATACCAATTCTTAAATTTTTCAAAGCACTCATGATGTGTTGGATTGTACTTTTTTGAATATTATCTGATCTTTACTAATAATGAGTTGAAAGTGACAAAATTTTTTCAACAATGTCAATCATTAAAGCAAGAGGTTTGAAGGAATTTAGTGTTTGAAGGAATTTTGTTAAACCAGAATAAGGATAGTGGGTAAAATGCATATATAATCCAGGAAAAGCATGATATAAAGCTGCAGAAGCTTCTAAACAGCACATGCTGCCCTTCTCTGTCCCTGGACTGGACCAACTGAGATAATTTTAATTTCATGTTCTTTAGCAACAGTTTCTAACTCAGTTTTATTTTTACTAGATTGGTGATAAATAGAATGCCTTTTATTCAGAAATATTTTAATATTTAAAACTATTTTATCTTAGATATAAATTTTCAATCAATAATTTTAAAAATGCTAAATAATGATTTTAGAAATATTTTCTAACAACTGTCACTATTCCAGACATTCTTCCTAGCATGAGGGAAAGAAAGAAACTGAAAAATAGTAAGCCTCAGTCAGTATTCAAACAACATCAGTTCTTTCTTTGGAGGTGGATAGCATTTTTCATCATGAGTCCTTTGGGATTATCTTGAGTCATGGTATTGCTGAGAAAAGCTGAATCATTCATAGTTCTTCATCATACAATATGCAGTCTCTTTCTACAATGTTCTACTGGTTTTGTTAATTTCTCTTTGCATCAGTTCATATAAGTTTTTTCCAGGTTTCTTCTGAAATAATCCTGCTTATCATTTCTTATAGCACAAAAATAGTCCATCACAATCATATGCCATAATTTGTTCAAGCATTCCCCAATTGATAGGCATCCCCTCAATTTCTAATTCTTAGTCACCACAAAAAAGAGTTGTTATAATATTTTTGTACATATGGGTCCTTTTCCCTTTTTATGATGTCTTTTAGTTAGAGACATACCTGTGGTATTGCTGGATCAAAGGATATGCAGAGTTTTATAACCCTTTGGGTATAGTTCCAAATTACTCTCCAGAATACTTGGATCAGTTCACAACTCCACCAACAGTGCATTAATGTCCCAGTTTTCTTACATTTCCCTCCAACAGTTATAATTTTCCTTTTTTTGTCATGGTAGTCAATCTGATAGGTGTGAGGTGGTACCTCAAAGTGGTGTTAATTTGCATTTCTATAACCAATAGTGATTTAGAGCATTTTTTTTACATATGGCTAAGGATAACTTTGATTTCTATCTAAATACCACCTGTTCACATCCTTTGACCATTTATCAATTGGGGAGTGATGTATATTCTTGTAAATTTTACTCAGTTCTGTATATATTTGAGAAATGAGGCTTTTATCAGTAGTACTTGTTGCACAAAAATTTCCCCAGTTTTCTGTTTTCCTTTTAATTTTTGTTGCATTGGTTTTGTTTGTGCAAAAAGTTTTTAATTTCATGTAATAAAAATGATCTATTTTATATTTTATAATGCTCTCTATATCTTGCTTGGTCCTAAATTCTTATCCATAAATCTGACAGGTAAACTATTCCATGCTCTCCTAATTTATTTACAATATCACTCTTTATGTGTAAATCATTATCTTGGTAAACTCTTGGTGAGATGTTGGTCTATAGCAGGGGTGAAGAACCTGCAGCCTCAAGGCCACATAGCTTTCTAGGTCCTCAAATGTGGCCCTTTGATTGAATTCAAACTTCAAAGAACAAATAGTTTTTTTTAATTTTTTGGTCTTTATTAATTTGTTTGTTTACTTTTAGTTTACAAGATTCAGTTCCACAATTCCTTGAGTTACAAATTTTTTCTCCCTCTCCTCCCCCTCCATGGTGGCATACAATCAAGTATAGGATCTGCAAATACTTTCACATTAGACATTAGTAAGGTTATAAAGAAGGATTATATCAGATGGAATGAACAATGGGAAAAAGGGAACAAAACCAAATAAGAAAAAGCAAAATCAGGTAGCTTGCTTCAATCTGGATTCCAACTCAGTTCTTTCTAGTTCTTTCTCTGGATGTAGACATCTCTCTCGATCATGAGTCTTTTGGGGTTGACTTATAACCCTGCATTGCTGAGAAGAGCCCAGTCTATCAGAGTTGGTTGTCACACATATGTTGTGTCTGTAATTATGTACATATTTCTCCTGGTTCTACTCTTCTTACTCAGCATCAGTTCGTATAAGCCTCTCCAGGTAAATATGAAGTCCAAATGCTCCTTGTTCCTTATAGCACAATAGTATTCCATTACATGCATATACCAGAATTTGTTCAACCATTCCCCAATTGATTGGCACCCCCTTAATTTCCAATTCTTTGCCACCACAAAAAGAGCTAGTATAAATATTTTTGTACATATGGGTTCTTTCTCCCACTTCTATGATCTCTTTGGGATACAACCCTAGGAGTGGTATTGCTGGGTCAAAGGGTATAAAATTATTTATAGCCCTTTGGGCATAATTCCAGATTGCTCTCCAGAATGGTTGAATCAGTTCACAACTCCACCAGCTATGCATTAGTGTTCCAATTTTTCCACATTCTCTCCATCATTTGTCATTTTCCTCTTTTGTCATCTTAGCCAATCTGACTGGTGAGATGTGGTACCTCAGAGCTGTTTTGATTTGCATTTCTCTAATCAGTAGTGATTTAGAGCATTTTTTCATATGCTTATAGATATCTTTAATTTCTTCCTCTGAAAACAGCCTGCTCACATCCTCTGATCATTTATCAATTGGGTAATGACTTGTATTCTTATAGATTTGACTAAATTCTCTGTATATTTTAGAAATGAGTCCTTTATCAGAGACATGGGTTGTAAAAATTCCTTCCCAATTTTGTACCTCCCTCCTAATCTTGGTTACATTTGCTTTGTTTGTACAGAAGCTTTTCAATTTAATGTAATCAAAATTATCCATTTTGCATTTTATAATACTCTCTAATTCTTGTTTGATCATAAAGTCTTCCCTTTTCCACAAATCTGACAGGTAAACTATTATTCCTTGCTTTCCCAGATTGCTTACACTACCAGCCTTTATACCTAGATCATGCACCCATTTAGACTTGATTTTGGTATGTGGTGTTAGATAATGGTCTATGCCCAGTTTCTGCCATACTATATTCCAGTTTTCCCAGCAGTTTTTGTCAAGTAGTGAGTTCTTATCCCAAAAAGTAGGGTCTTTGGGTTTATCAAACAGTAGATTATTATAGTCATTGACTGCTGAGTCTTGTGTACCCAGTCTATTTCATTGATCCACTACTCTATTCCTCAGCCAGTACCAAGTAGTTTTGATAACTGCTGCTTTATAATACAGATTAAAATCTGGTATAGCTAGTCCACCTTCCCTAGCATTTGTTTTCATTAATTTCCTTGATATTCTGGACCTTTTGTTCTTCCAAATGAAGAACAAATCTTAATAAAAGGATTTGTTATGTAAAACTTTGACTTACCCCAAAGGCCAAACCCTAGTACCTAGAAGGCAACATGTAGCCTAGAAGACTCAGGTTCCCCCCTCTCTTCTTCCCACTGGGCTCTATACCTACTCTCTGCCCTACTGTTTTCCAGTTCTCCTAGTAGTTTTTGTCAGTGAAGTTTTTGTTCTAAAAGCTTGGATCTTTGGGTTTATTAAACACTAGATTATTCTGATCATTTACCATAATGTATTGTGTACCTAATCTATTCAACTAATCCATAACTCCATTTCTTAGCCAGTCTCAGATTGTTTTGATAATTATTGCTGCATAATAGTTGGAGAAGTGGTAGGGCTAGACCAATATTTTCCACATTTTTTCCCATTGATTCCCTTGACATTTTGCTCTTCCAAGATGAATTTTGTTATTATTTCTTCTAAGTCTATAAAATAAGTTTTGGTTGATTGGTATAGTACTGAATAAGTAAATTAATTGAGGTAGAATTGTCATTTTTATTGGCCTATCCAAGAACAATGAATATTTTTCCATTTGTTTAGATCTCACTTTATTTATGTGAAAAGGGTTTTGTAATTCTATTCATGTATTTCCTGGGTTTGTCTAGACAAGCAGACTCCTAAGTATTTTATATTGTCTATAGTTATTTTAAATTGAATTTCTGCTTCTATATCTTGTTCCTGGACTTTGTTTGTAATATATAGAAATGGTGATAATTTGTATTGGTTTATATCCTTCAACTTTGCTAAAGTTTTTAATGATTTCAAGTAGTTTTTCAGTTGATTCTCTAAGCATATCATCCTATCATTTGCAAAGAGTGATAGTTTTCTTTTTTCATTGTCTATTCAAATTCCTTCACTTCCTTTTACTTCTCTTATTGCTATAGTTAGGATATTGAGTAATGCAATATTGAATAATGGAGGTGATAATGATGACCCTTGATTCACCCTTGATCTTCTTGGGAAGGCTTCTAGTTTATTCCCATTACAGATAATGCTTGATGATGGTTTTAGATAGGTACTATTTATCATTTTAAGGAATGCTCCTTTTATTCCTATATTCTTTAGTGTTTTAATAGGAATGGGAGCTGTATTTTGTCACAGGACTTTTCTGTATCTATAGAGATAACCATATGATTTCTGTTGGTTTTGTTATTGATATGGTCAATTTTGTTCATAGTTTTCCTAATATTGAACCAGGCCTTCATTCCTGGTATAAGTCCCACCTGGTCACAGTGTATTATCCTGGTGATAAATTTCTGTAATCTTTTTGCTGATATTTTCTTTTTAAGATTTTTTTTTTGCATCAATATTCATTAGGGAAATTGATCTATAATTTTCTCTCTTTATTTTGGCTCTTCCTCATTTAGGTATCAGCACCATGTCATAAAAGGAATTTGGTAAGACTCCTTCACCTGTTTTTTTAAGCAATTGGGGTTAAGTAACTTTCTCAAGGTTAGATGGCCAGTTATTTTGTGTGGGTGCCAAGTATCTGAGGCCAGAACCAATCCTGGGTCTCCCGACACCGGGGCCAGCACTCTTATTCACCTGTTTTTTCAAATAGTTTGTATAGTATTGGAATGAATTGTTCTTTAAATGTTTGGTAGAATTCACTTGTGAATCAATCTGGCCCTGGGGATTTCCCTTTGGGAAATTCATTGATGGCTTGTTCAATTTCTTTTTCTAAAATTTTATTTAAATATTATATTTCTTCTGTTAATTTGGGTAATCTATATTTTTGTAGGTTTTCATCCATTTCATTTAGAGTATCACATTGTTTTAATTTCCTCTTCACTAGTAGTGAATTCACCCATTTAATTTTTGATACTGTTAATTTGGTTTTCTTCTTTTTAAAAATCAAAATAACCAATGGTTTATCTATTTATTGGTGGCTTTTTTCATAAAACCATCTTCTAGTGTTTTTTTGTTACTTCAATGGTTTTCTCACTTTCAAATTTATTAATCTCTCCTATGATTTTCAGAATTTCCAATTTGGTGTTTAATTGAGGGAAAAATTGAAATAGAAATATCACCACCTGAAAGATAACCCAAAATAAAAACTCCTAGAAATATCATAGCCAATTTCCAGAGCCTCGAGATCAAAGAGAAAGAAAGTACCATAGGCAGATGAAAAGAAACAATTCAAATATTGTTTAGCTAAAGTTAAGATTACAAAGGATTTGGCAGCTTTCACCTTAAAAAACCCAAGGTTTTAGAATATTACATTCCAGAAAGCATAAGAGTTAGGATTACAAACAAGAATCACATAAACAGCAAAGCTTAATATAATTATTGGTGGGGGGGTGTATATTTACATAAATTGTGGATTTTCAGACATTCCTAATGAAAAGATGAGAGATAAATAAAAATTTTGATTTTCAAAAATAAGACTCAAGGGAAACAAAAAAGTAAGAAAAAGAAACAAGAAAGAGAAAAAGAGATTCAATAAGATCAAACTGTTATATAACCCTATACATCAAGCTAATATTTGTAACTCTTAAGAACTTTATCATTAAAAGGGCGATTAGAAGGGGTATGGACAGAGGGTATGGAAATAAGATGACTTTTATGGGACGATACCCCAAAAACAAAATGAAGAAGTGACAAAGAAGATTGCACAGGGAGAAGAAGGAGGGAGGGAGATAGAATGGGTATATTAGGTCACACAAAAGAGGCATGAAAGCACTATTATATGGAGGGATATTAGCCAAAGCTTGAACTTTCTTTTCTTCAGAATTGGCTCAAATTGGGAATAACATAAACTGGAAAAGTTAGATATTATAGATGTCTTGAACAAATAGAGTGGAGAAAGAAAAGAATATACTTTTTCTTAGCAGTACATGGTACCTACAAAAAATTGACCATTAGAGCATACAAACCTCACAACCAAATGCAGAAAAACATAAATAGTAAATGCATTGAAAGAAATAATTATTTCTCTCATATTAATAGCTAATTATTAAAATTGGGGAGACCTTAGCTTTTTCCCCTGTCCTATTTTCTTGTCCAATCTCTCAAGGATATGACTGATAGAAAATAGAATTAACATTCTCCTCATTCTGAGTGTTGCTACTCTACCCAATTAGCTCAGGATTGAATAGGGATATAGATCCTTTGTTTAGATTGCCCAAGTCTGGGGGTGGTCTGGATGTATGGATAGTCTCTCTGACCTAGAGTGAGATGGTATTGCTCTCAGCCCCTCATTGGAGTAAGCTCACTTCTATTTGTAAAGTCCTCTCATTAATTGTTAACTAATCAGAGTTGATTGCCATGCTCGGGATCACCCCTCTTCCAAGGATATTTAAGCCATGAGCCTGCTGCTATGGTTGTGTGTGGGACAAGAAGATCCTTGCCCAAAATAAAATATACAGAGATGTCTCTAAATAAAGACAGGAAAGATTTGTCATACAATTTTGAGAGAAGAAGACGTCATCACAACCAGAGGCAGTCTGGAAGGAGAGGTCAAAAGGCAGGAGGCAAAAAGCTGGTTTATATACCCAAATTCCCCCAATCCCCCTCCCTTTGTCCTGTCCTGTTCCCATTAATTAGGAACTAAGGCGAACACTCTTAACCACAAAAGAATTTGCTGGCTCTGCAGGTGGGTGTCAGTAAAATAAAAAAGCAGAAGGTACATATCTTGGAATCAGGAAACAGACAAAACATGTTATCACTATTATAAGAAGATAAATGTCAACTCCCTTAATATAGCCAAAACATGGATATGAAAACAGACAATATCTCATGAATAGTGAGGAAATTGGGGACTTTGGGGTCATGATGACCCTTCTACTGGCACCAGGAAGGTAGGAGATATCCTATACGTCATGGGGTTTTTGGAACATGATGACCAGTCTATAGGTCACAGTAATCTTTCTACATCTGTACTTATGCAGGTTGAGGGTAAATTCAATCTATGGACAAGTTTAAGGAACATGTACTTTCCCTTCTCATGTATTAGCTAAGCTCAGGAAAACCTGCAGCTCATGGCCAGGGGAATAGAGCAAGGGTCTCAGGCTGTTAAATCCTAAGTCTTTAGCACTTTATTACAATTCCATTCAGATTTCTGGGGTTTCTGAGATGTTACCTGAGAAGTTTTCACTTGCCCCACACAGTTGCCTTTGGCATAAGAGGCATTTATTAAAAATTCTGGCATTATTAAATAAAATTATTATATCACCCCAAAAATTGTGTCTCCTAAACTTTTTATACCCCACAGTTTTGGTGAACTATGAAGGGGTCATAGACTCTAACACCCTAGAGTTTAAAAAAAACAATCTTTCCTTGGGCCCCTGAGGACAGTTTCTCTACATTGGAAGTTCTCTGGTAGGCCTGTTAGTTCTCTGACCCTCTTTTTTTTTCCTTTTTGGAGGGGCAATTGGGGTTAAATGACTTGCCCAAAGTCACATGGCTAGTTAAGAGTTAAGTGTCTGAGGCAGGATTTGAACTCAGGTTCTCCTGACCCCAGGGCAGGTGCTCTATTCACTATGCTACCTAGCTGCCCCACTGACCCTCCTTTTAATAGCAATTAAATTTTATCTGGGTAAGTTTATATTTTCTTTATCGATCTGATGCTGTAGTTCTCCACTTTTTACTCTCACCGGCATGGGGTCCTCTCAAACAGGCTATAGGGTCAGATTTTAGGAGCAAATTGAAACTGTTGAAGAGGGCTTTGAAAATAAGTCCTATTTTTGAGATTTGGGGGGTAATCCAGCAGAGACATGAGGTGCCACCTGAGGAATTTTGGGGTCCAATTTGTGATCAGATTCCAGCCATTTCAGTTCTCTTTTTAATTTTAAAGAGTTAATTAGTAAGCATGGTCCAAAATTTTAAGCAATTAGTTTTGATGAGGATAGAAATGGTGCCCTAAGAGTTGAGTTGCTTTTCCAGCATTTTGTGAAGCCCCTAATTTGTTCTCTAACCTGAAGGCATCCTAAAGTGTCTTCCCCTTATCTTGAAATACCACAAAATTTCCCTCTTATCCTGGACCATAAAATTCCTTGTCTCAGCCCATCCTTGGTCATAAAATATCCTGTCTCCCTTATATTGTGTCTTTTATCCTGTCATCCATCTTCCTCATCCTGTCCCTAAAACTCTAAAACTACATCATCATTCTGAAACCTCTATATAAGCATGAATCCCCCAAATATTGGAGTCTTATTTAGCTTTCTTGCTAGGAGCCCCAAGCTGCTAAAGCTCCCAATGGCTATAGAGAAGGTCTAAGTGAATTCTTTCACATTCTACAAACTCTAAACCTCATCAGTTTCACTAAGAGCCTTATGAAGGTACAAACTCTTGTGAC
Source organism: Petaurus breviceps papuanus (assembly GCF_028583685.1). Lineage (NCBI taxonomy): Eukaryota > Metazoa > Chordata > Mammalia > Diprotodontia > Petauridae > Petaurus > Petaurus breviceps. The sequence continues at coordinate 40,721 of NW_027186983.1, read as the reverse complement.
AATGACGTCTTGCAGAGCAAGTCAGGATTGAGTATAGTTAAAACTCTGTCCAAGCTTCAGCTTTTCAGTCAGAGGTAATTAGGCTAAATGTAGGATTGAAAAAATGCATTGGAAAAAAAATCTACTCTGAGAAGAAGAAGCAAAGATGTAACTAAAAAAAGCAGGATCAAAGCTCTCTCAAATAAGTAGTTTTTATCTCAACTTTGATTTCTGTATAGTTTTGCCTTGGTCTTTAGCATATATCTTATACTTGCTAAGGGGGGGCAGGATTGAAAAAGTATGGTGAGATTCCCCAGGCTATATTGTTTAAAAAGAGGTAATTTTAAAGAGTTTTCTTTCTACCATTTTATTGTAAATTTACAATTTTGAAGGATGGATTTTTCTCTCTGTAATCCAGTAAATCTGCTTTAAGTAAGGGAGACTAATTTTTACTTAAAAACACTCAAAAATGGATTTTTTGGTTACTCCAAAGTTAGATGAATTCAGGTATAATTGGATCCAAAAGCTAAAGTTTGTAGATTATGCTTAGATTAAATCTGGGGATTGTGTTTGTCCCCCCTCCTCCCACTGCCCCTGAATATATCTAATAAGTTGTATTTGTCTTTTAAAACACTTTGATCAGAGATTTTCTATCACAGTCTTAAGTGTGTTGACAAGATTTTTACTGAGCCAGTCTCGGTTAATCTGAGATTGCTCAGAGCCCCACAAAGCAGACCTAGAGAGAGGAGTGCTAATAATCAAGTTATTTAATCAATCAGTTTCAAAGTGAGGAGTGTTCTCATAGATGAGGTAAAAGCACAGGTTATATTCTTAAATCACAAGTGGGGAAAGAGGGGTGAAGGTATATTACAAACAATCATTTAGTGCTTTCCTATAAGAAACCCACAAGTCCCACCATACAATTCTGGAGTTAAGTCTTTGGGGGTCATGACCACCTCCCCTAGGATACAGAACCAGAGTTCTGTGACAGAAACGGTTCTTCAATCTTTGATTCAATTCACTTATGGACCAGTGATTGTGAGCGTTGTCAGTTTTGATAAATTATTTTAATCTGCATTGTGAGCTCTGACTCCTAAACCAGAGAGGCAGCTTTTGAGAAAATGAAATTATTAGGATATTCATCAGACATGTATCAATTAATATGCAAATTGTAATTCCCTACTCAAATGTAATCATTTTAGGATTTCAGTAATTTATGTTTAAAATTTATAATACCATTTTAGATGCTGTTTTTATAAGAAATATTGGTAAAAGGGGTGAGAGAAATACAGTTCTCTTAATTTATGAGTTATTGTATTAACCTCTCCAGATTCTAAAAGGTAAAGAGCAGCAGGAAATAAAGGAGGGTGAATAGGACTTTTAATTTGGAAAATGTTTTTTAGGCAACATAACAGATCTCTGTTGTTAAGTGGGCAGCTAAGCCTTTTGTAAGCTGTTAAGGCTTGGGAATGAAAATGGAAAAAAAAAAAACAACACAGCCCCTCTTGTTCCACGTGGCAGTTTCAGATGGTCAGATATGGGGAGATGAGGAGAAATTTGATTAGCAACATGTTCCTAAGTGTGGTAATTAAAATCTCTTATATACTGTCACTTTGAAAATCCTTGGCAGTGGATTAGCTGGAAATAGTGAATCCCACAATATGAAATCCTTGGAATAAAAAGCCCTTGTGTAAAATATAATACTAAATCATTTCAATTATACATTAAGGTTTTTTAATGATATTATTTGGAAAATAGATCCAGATGTGATAGAATTTGTTCTAGTCTCATTCTAAGTGAAATTCATCATCATCACCATAACCATCATTATCATAATTATTGTTGTTATACTATATGGATTAAGAAGTTTGTTTGTAAGCCAAGTTACCCCAGTTGTGTGATTTATAACGTGTTAAATAAGATTGCCTAATTTGATAATTCATTGTTTTAGAAATATTCTTAGAAAAGTTTGCTCTTTAATTCTTTTTGATTATGGATTTAATTGTTAAAGGATTGAAGCAAATATGTTATTAAAAAAACTAATCAGTACCATTGTATGCTTGCTTTTGTGACAGATTAGCAACTGAGGGTGTCAGTATTTTAAGATTTCAGTATCTAGTCCCATACTTAGGTTAAAGTGCAGTGATTTCACTTCAATTAAGTATAAGAAATTTCAGCGTGGCTAGGTGTCACAGTGAATAGAGCACCAACCCTGGAGTCAGGAGGACCTGGGTTTGGATCTGGCCTCAGACACAACACAAAAAATAGCTGTGTGACCTTGGGCAAGTTCCTTAACCCCAACTGACCTCCAAAAAGCAAAAAAAAAAAATAGAAAGAAATAATTTAGGTTTCAGATCTTGCCTTAGACCCTTAACAACCACACACACACACACACACACACACACACACACACACACAAAACCTAGCCTTATAACCTTGGGCAAGTTACTTAACCCCAATTGCCCTCCAAAAGACAAAAAAAAATAAATTTCAAAGGAAAATATTTTTAGAAACCAGTCTTTAACCAGCTTTGGTCTGCAAGTAAGGTTAGATAAACATCTGGTTAATCTTGTCTATTGACCTTTCAGGATAAATCTGTAAGAAGCCTATATTAAATCTAACACTACAAAATATTGGATATGGTAAAGAAATATTGGTTATTGTGATCTGTGACAATTATATAGAGTCTTAAATGCTTCTGTATACTGTTCATATAGAGAATTATTTAATTACATCCTGGGAAAGCTCTGGGGAAACTGACCAGGCCCTGCTAGCATTAAATCAAATAACTTAGGTCTCAGAATCTTATAATATTTTAGCCCAGCGCAATTTAAGTTAACCCAATGATAACAGGTGCAATTTCAAACTGTTTTTTAAATTTTTTTGAATTAAATTTTATTTTTAGTTTACATCATTCATTTCCAAAAGATTTTGAGTTACAAAATTTCTCCCCATTTTTCCCCTACCCACCACCCCAAAACAGCGATCCCACTGAATATCCCCTCCCCCAATCTGCTCTCCCCTATATCTTCTCCCATCCCCTCTCCAACTTTCCAGTAGGGAACGGTGGATCTCTATGCCCCAGTGCCTGTATATCTTATTTCCCAGTTGCATGTAAAATAATGATAATTATATATATATACATATGTATGTTTAAACATTTGATATTAAACTTAATATAATTATAATATAATATAATTATATTCCCTTCAACTTTTCTCACACTGAGAAAAGTTTCATAAGTTACAATTATCATTTTTCCATGAAGGAATGTAAATAGTTCAACTTTGATAAGTCCCTTATGAATTTTTTTTCCTGTAACTTTCTCATGCTTGTCTTGCTTTTTGTATCTGAATGTCAAATTTTCTATTCAACTCTGGTTTTTTCATCAAGAATGCTTGAAAATCCTCTATTCCATTGAATGACTATATTTTCCCCTAAAATATGATACTTGGTTTTGCTGGGTAGGTGATTCTTGGTTTTAATCCCAGTGCCTTTGACATCTGGAATATCATATTCCAAGCCCTTCGATCCCCCACTGCAGAAGCTGCTAGATCCTGTATTATCTTGATTGTTTTTCCACAATATTAAAATTGTTTCTTCCTGGATGCTTGTAATATTTTCTCCTTCATCTTGGGACTCTGGGACCTGAGTATAATATTCCTAGGTTTTTCTTTGGGGGATCTTTTTCAAGAGGTGATAGGTGGATTCTTTCAACCTGTATTTTGCCCTCTGGTTCTAAAATATCAGGGCAATTTTTCTTGAGAATTTCTTGAAGGATGATTTCTAGGTTCTTTTTTTGATCATGGCTTTCAGGTAGTCCAATAATTTTTAAGTTATCTCTCCTGGATCTATTTTCTGGGTCAGTGGTTTTTCCAATGAGATATTTCACATTGCCTTCTATTTTTTTCATTTGTTTGAATCTGTTTAATATTATCTTGATTTCTCATAAAGTCACTAGCTTCCATTTGCTCCATTCTAATTCTGAAGGAATGATTCTCTTCAGTGAGCTTTTGAGATTCTTTTTCCATCTGGCAAATTCATCTTTTCAAGCCATCCTTCTCCTCATTGCCTTTTTGAGTCTCTTTTGCGCTTGAGTTAGTCTATTTTTAATTTTAAAATTATTTTTATTTTCTTCAGTAAGGTTGTTGACTCTCATGATTTTCTTGCATCGTTCTCATTTCTCTTGCCAATTTTTTCTCTACTTCTCTTATTTGGTTTTCAAAATCTTTCTTAACCTTCCCTATGGCCTGTAACCAGCTCATATTTTTCTTGGAAGTGTTGTAAGGTAACCCAAATCACATGCCACCTGATTTGGAGCCCACCATTAAGCCACCATTAAGGCCCTTTTATTTGTCTTTGTTTTTATCCTAAACACTGTAACTGCTTGTAACAGCTTAAAGGCCTAGTTCTGGGTAAGAGTGAATCACCCAAGGCATAAGTCCCCTGCTCTTTCCCCTAAGTTAGTACTTCCCTAAATCAGTAAGCCTTAAAGCAGCATTTTGTATAAGGATTATGGCCCAAGCCTGTATAGAGATCATGGGGCAAGTCTATCCCATGCAAGATACCACCCTGTTCTGGGATGTTGACCAAGCAAGGTCCTCCACCCAGAATGCTGACCAAGCAGGGTCCCCCACACCCTTCACCTGGAACATGACCCTGATCTGTTACATGACCACAGCATGTTTGGGGAATTCCACTCCCCCTGTGCCCTCCACCCTGTACCCTCCACCCTGTTCTAGGAAGGACCCTGGCTGTGCCCTTGTACCCTTTCAACATGTTTCCCAAATTAGCCCTGAGCTATAGATGCAACCAAATGGCTGTTCTTGGCTTCTGTATGTCATTGCTTATGCTAGCTCCCCTCCCCAATTGTGGTTTTTGCCTTTATAAGCATTGTCTGTACCCCAATGTAGGGCTGCCTGATTTGAGTGTATACTCCAGGCAGTGGCAGTTGATCAATAAATCCATATCTAAATTTATCTTCAACTTTGGTTTCGGTCTTGCTCTTATTCTCTTCCCAACAGAAGCTTTTGGTACAGGAGCTCTGGCTTTGTTGTCTTCCTCCTGTTCCATGCTTTGATCCTTTTTGTCCCCAAAATAGGAGTGTAAAGTCAGATTGCTGTGCTTGCTTTGCTTCCTTTGCTTGCTTATGTTGCCACTCAATTACTTGACTTTTGAGCTTTTTACCACAGTAGAACTCTGGACCAGAGAGGGGAGCTTTGTCCTAAATCACTAGGGTTTTCTCAGCTGCTGGAGCTATTAGTTGGCTGCCCTCTCTGAAGCCTCCACACACTCTGGCACACTAGTCATGCACCCCAGGACCTTCACCCAAGACAATGATCCCGATCCAAGCATGTTAAAGCAAGAGTGTTTACCCCTCAAACTGGTTGCCTGGTCCCCGTGCAATCTGCAGGCCAGAAGCTCTGAAGCAGCCACATGGAGGTAGTTGCATGGCTGCACTGCCTCAGCCTCTTCTCCTTACAGGGGGCAAAGGCCAGACTCTACTCCTGAACTCCCTGTTCCCAAAATCCACACTGCACTGACCTCTCACTTTGTTCTTAGCATCTATGGTTCAATAATTCTGGAAACCACCAAAGTTGCTGGTTGTGGCCACCCTGAGGCTGAAACCTTGGGCTCACTTGGGGCTGGGCTTGGCTCCCAGAGCTCTGTGTTGGCCCCTTCCTGCTGGCCTGCTGAGCTGTCTTCATTGGGAGATTAGCTTTTCTCTGTCATTTTGTGGGTTGTGTAGCTCCAAAGTTTGTTTAGAGTGATTTTTTAACATGAATTGGAGGAGTTGGAAGCTGGAGCCTCTATTGGAAGTCCTGTTTCTATTCTGCCATCATAGCTAGACACCCCCCCCCCAAACTTTTTTTTTGAAGTGCTAAGCGTATTGATTATGAATTCAGGCTTGACTATTGCTTATGAAATCTGGCTTGAAGGACACCAGAATATTCCCTCAGAGTGTGCAAGAGATTTTTATTATTGGCCTTATGAAATTTCTTAGCTGTATGACCCCACACAAGTGAATTTATATCTATTTACCTCAGTTTACTGTTATATAAGGGGATAATAATAACACCCACCTCCCAGGGTTGTTGTAGGGATTATATGATTGTAAATTGCTTGGCATAGGGCAAAGGCTATATGAATGTTTTTATTATCTTTTTAATTAGATGTAATTGTTTCATACTTGATAACTTTATCTAGAGTTTTAGACATGATTAGTATACAATGCTAATAGCGGAGTTTTAAATATATAATATTGTTTATGATATGTTTTGTTTCTATTTTTTACATTGTTAAATTTGGTAAATGATAGTTTTTAGATGTTTTTAGAAAATCAATTTCTCTTATAATCTAGATGTTGCTAGATTAAGAATTGTATTGTTAAAATAAAGTTAAAAAAAGTATTAGAAAACCATTAGGTCATTCTATCAGCCCTGCTGAGGACAGAATGTAATATTTTAAAGTACTCTATTTTAAGAAATTAAACTTTCAGTTCTGCCTATATTTAAAAGGAAGTTTCACCTAAAATTATTTGGCTATTACTTATGAAAATTATGAGATGTTAACTAAGTTTTTTGGAGTTATTGTCATAATATTAAAACCTATCAAGTATTTACATAAGCATTTTATTTGGAAACTTGATGTGTGGGAAAAGGTACAAAGAAAAGACCTTGTAAAATTCTCTTTTGTAAACTTAAAAGGATTCCTAGAACCATCTAGTAATGAATTGTATCAACCCTATACAAGAGCTTCCTGTGTTGTGGAATTCCTACTGAGTGAATGGGATACAAATAATCCTTGCACAAAATGAGGGTGTAATTTTCAAGTTTGCTTATGATATAGAGTGAATTTCATCTGGGGTGTGTGTGTGTGTATGTGTGTTTTAAAATTGATATCTATTTGTTAATCTGGAGTTTTACAGCAATTGGCCAATGTTGTTTTTCTAGGGATTTAAGTAAACTATCATATTTTCACTATCTATGTAGGATTCTAGAATGTAATTATTTTCTTAATTTCTAGTTACATATTTTATACCAGATTGAATTTATACTGTAGGAGAAGACCAAAGGAAGAAAAGGATATTGATTAAATTTTTAAAGATCTGGTTAACTTTGTTATTGTGATAAGGCTAATTAATATATATATATATATATATATATATATGATTAGAAAAAAAAAACCTAAATCTCCTCAGTTTTGACTAGAGAGGGATGGTATTTAAGAATTTGTAATGATTGGGAATTGATTTTGTTTTTATTGAAATTTTTGGATTTATTTATTATGCTTAAAGATATTTTATACCAACTAAGTTTTGATAAATTTCAATTTTAAGGATTTATTTTTGCCTTAAGGATTAATAAGAGGGATATCTGTCAGTGTAGAAGTTTCTAGTTACTTTAATTCATTAGATTTTAATGACAGGATAAATTTTAAGCTGTTTTTAAGAAAGGTAAAAACTTTTAGGAAGGAATGTTAAAGTAAAAATCTTTTTTAAAAAGACTTTTGTGTGATTTTTAGAAGGCCTACTAAATTTTATTTGTAAACTAATTTGTTACAATAATTTTACTTTGTTTTTTGAGGAGAAAGCTCTTTTGTGACTCTGAATATTCTTTTTGGAATTCTATTCTTGGGTTTGTTGTATCCTTGGACTGTACATAAATGGGCACTTTAAGAAAAAAGTTAACATCTCAATGTAAGTGACATCTGATGTCTAAGACTAGTGAATATCTGTCCCTGGGAATAAGGTAGGGAAGTAACTTTGGGAACGTTAAGGTTGGACTCTTCTTAATTCAGTTTCCTATACAAGAAATCTATTCACATGGTTCCATATGCTAGGATACTTATAGTGCCTTAGGCCTTGAGGACTAGTTTTGATGCTGTTATAACCATGTTCCTGATTATAACTCTTACAGCAAATGTCTTTTGTCAGGGTAGACATATGTGGAAGTTGGTTATTGCAATACTGAATTTATTAGTTATTTAATTGATACTAAGGCATCTGAATTACTGTAATAATTTGCGTGTGGGAAAGATCTTGCTGTTTTTATCTGAATTTGTAGTCATTCTATGGCTTAAGTAAGAATTGAATTGGTGTCTGAAAGTGTCATATGTATAAAATTCAGCTCCTGAAGTGTCTCATTCTTTTAGAATGATATGAGTGTAATTAGACAATAGTAGAGAAGCTTGTGAAACAAAGATACAAGTCTATTAAGTTTTGAGGTTAAAGTCAAGAACCTCTTTTGTTTATGTTTTAAGGAATAGGATTTATTACTTAACCCCAATTGCTTAGGGGCGGCCAGGTGGCTCAGCGAGTGGGAGCACCGGCTCCAGTGTTGGGACGACCTGGAGATCGAATCCCGGGCTCAGACACTCAGCACCACACCCAGAAATTGAGCAAGTTACTTAACCCTGATTGCTTAAAAAAAAAAAGGAATAGGATTTAAATACAATTAGTGATATTACTGAAGAGTAGTAACTTATGAGCTATCTTATGCTACCTTAGTGGGAAATCTGATTTTACTTATGTTTGTTATCTAATCTTAGAACCTGTGTGTAGAGTATGCCCTGAAATGCACACAAACTACTTGTCACCTTAAAGATGTTCCCATTGTTTAAAGGAATTCTGAGAGCGGTAGTCTATGTTTATATCCATTTGAGCATGGTTAATACCTGAACATGTTTCACTGTAGACAATGTTTCACATAAGCTGTTCTCTGTATACAATTTGGGATTGTTATAGTTACACATCCCATCTCAACTCTTTTGTTGTTTGTTATTAAGCATCTTAAAGCAAAATTATTTGTATAATGTTGTACCTAGGGATGAAAATGCATCTACTTAGCATGTTATATACTAGTTATATAGCATACTAGTTATAACAAGATAAGCTGTGATTTCTAATTATGAATCTCTTATTGTTACCAATGTGAGATTATAGTCAATTCTTGTTATCTAGGAATTGTGATCCTTGAGAACTGAATCTACCTAAAAATCTTATTATTGAAACTTGCTATTTTGGGTCTTATGGCGCTGTTAACTGATATTATTCTGAGTCTGACTCCAGGTATGATCATCAAGGAATGCTGTTAAACCAATGAGAAGCTCTATTGGGGTTTATATCCATGAATTGCAGGTAAAGTTCTCATGGGAAAGGGTGGGAGAATGACTCTTGGCATGAAATGAGATACAATTATCCTGACTCAGTCTCTCCAGTATGACATTTCTGCTTGAGGGGAAAATATTCTACCTGGCTGACTTTAAGTCTGGCTCAATGCAATTGGCTCTCTATATAACTTTTGCCTGGACTTGACATGAAGTTAGGGCAACATCATTCCCTAGGTCCCTGATTCTTTTATGGCAAATTTCTACAATCATGTAAATTCTGTTAAATATATTGCTATACCCTACTTGCTAGTATTTTATTTAAAAAATTACACCAATGTTCATTAGGTCTATTGATGCATACTTTTCTTTCTCTGTGTTGTCTTTCCCTAGTTTAGGTAGTAAGACCATATTTGTATCATAGAAAGAAATTGGAAGGATGTCTTCTTTTCTTCTTATTGCAAACTGCTTATATGATATTGAAATGTGTGGAATGTCTTTATTTTTACCTCTTAACTTCCCTTATTTTTTCTAATTAAAATTTCAGATCCTACCTTCTTCAGGTTCTCTCAACCCCCATCTAATTGAAGTTTCTATTTTAAGGTTATCTTCTTTCTATTCTCTATGTATCATTTATGTACTTCCTTGTTTATATGCTATCTCCTCAATGAGATTTTTAATCTCCTTGCACATAGTAATTGTATATATTTTTCTATCTTGGAGAGAGTGAATTATTCTAAGGAGTGTCAGTAAAGACTCTTGAACCAATTACCCTATTCAAACTTACTTTATCTTTCATATGTGAGTAGGGGGACCATCATGAAAATGTAACCCTGGTTCCCAGTTTCCCTTACCTTAAAGTATTGCAATGATCAATTCAGGCAGATCCTAATCCAGAATCAACAGGTTTGGTAATATTTGCTTGAACTTACCTTTGGAGAATTCTTGGCACTGAAATCCAGAAGAGAGACATTTGTCTTGCATCTTGGCACCAGGCATGAAGAAGTGCCACTGGCAGGAATGAGCCAACTCTGATTTCTACAAGCTGAATCAACTGTCCTTCTGAGATTCTGGTGGGATTCAGTTCAATTTAGAAATGATGGGACACTTGCTATAATGACCCTACCATATTTCCTGAACTCTTAGAGGAGGAAGAGATAGGAGAGATGGAGGTTTGAAGCCCCCAGATACAGTCAAAGAAGTATGTACTCATGTAGGATATTTTCCCTCCAGTTAGGATCTTTCCCTTCTCTTCTGAATTGTTACATATATTCTATTTCCAAGTGCAAACAAAAAAATCTATTGCCCATTCAATACTTGTCTGGTATGATTAAAGGTGATGTGCATCAAGATTTTTAGAGTGAGCATTACTAATAAGAATCTACAAAATAAACCCAAATAAATCAACAGAATTTTATTTAATAATTTTAAACCTTGATAAATAATTAAACTTGGACAAACGTCTAGAATATCAAGGAAATGATGAAAAACGACAGATGAGGGAGGAATCAGAAACAAAGGAATCCGTTGGCACAGTAGATAGAGCACCAGTCCTGAAGTCAGGATTATCTGGGTTCAAATCTGGCCTCAGACACTTACTAACTGTGTGACTCATGGAAAGTCACTTAGCTCTAATTGCCTCAAAAAAATTGATAAATACCAATACATAAATTGCTTAGGAAGGAACTCCCTATTTGATAAAAACTGCTAAGGGAGACTAGAAAGGTGTCTGAGAGAAATTAGGCTTAGACCATCAATTTCTACCATCTTCAAGAAGAAATAAAAAATATGACCCAAATAGTGAAGATCAAACAATAAAATTTTACAAGAAGGAAAGATCATATAACCTTTCACATCTATGGGTAGAAGAAATAGTCTTACCCAAACAAGGGATAGAAGCAATTATAAATGATAAAACAGATAACTTTAATTACATGAAACTGAAATGCTTCTGTAAAAAAAAAATAAGAATCAAGGCATCTCAGATAAGGGAAGTGATCAAATGGGGGAAAATCTCTTACATTATATTTCTCAGATAAGTGTTTGATTTTGAATATTGGCAACTAACATACACACACATAATGTATGTATGTATAAATCCAATGTGGTTACTGATAAGAATTCCCAATATACAGCAAAATATTTGTAGTAAAACCAAGTCATTCCCCACCAGTTTCAGAATGGCTGAAGGAATTGTTGGATGTATATGTCATGGAATATACTATGTGGACACGAACAAGGAAGTCAGCAAATACATTAAACATAAAAGATTTGCATTATCAGAGGAAGCCTGAAGTAAACACCACAAAGAAAACACAAAGAAAGTGACTCCAATAAAGCACCTGGAAAGAACAACCACGAAACAATTAAAAGTGAATGTTGCAGGGGCAGCTAGGTGTCGAAGTGAATAGAGCACCGGCCCTGGAGTCAGGAGGACCTGAATTTAAATCTGGCCTCAGATACTTAACACAAAACCTAGCCATGTGACCTTGGGCAAGTCACTTAACCCCAATTGTCCTCCAAAAAACAAAAAAGAAGTAAATGTTGCAAAATTCTACAGATGTAGCATGGTTCCAAAGAAGAGATACCAGCAGACACCCTCTCCCTCCTCTTTTGCAGATGTGGCAGGTCCACTATTGTGGTACAATGCATATACTATCAGAATTTTGGATGATTGATGAATATTGTGAAATCTTCTTTTTTATATTAAAAATATTATTATACTGTGTAGCCTGCACTTGCAGCACCAACCAAAATGTGAGAGCTTGAATAATGAGTCTGTGGGACAGGTGGAGATTGCATTCACATGTTTATTGCATGCTAAGCAAATCTCAACTAAGCATCTGAGGGTCCAAGTTTATATAATATAGCTAAAGCACTTTCATCATATTTTCTCATGGGAAACTTCACATAGTTTGCAACATGAGGCACCTAACCTGCAACTTTGCTGGAGGCTACTCCTGTGGGATACTTCCCTGCTTTCTTATCTCACGCATCACTACTTTATCTATATAGCTCAAGTGGCCAGGGTTTCAGGGACAGCCAGAATGTTCCAAGCCTCCCTTGCATGGGAGATGAGTAACAGGGGGTGGGGAGTCAACATCCTGAGATACTGAGCCCAGGTGGGGGGAAACAGGCTCAAGGGGGTCCTTGGCCTTGATTCACACCTATGGCAGACCCCTCAGAGATAACCCTTGACATCACCCCCTACAATATTGGTTATCTCCTGTGGAGGAGGAAAAACAGATATTGGGAGAAAGTTTGGTCATTTAAAAAAGATATCCATACAGTCCGATTTTTTAACAGATGCTAGGCCCTGTTCAGACACTGAACTGGTATAATTATTGTGATTCAGACCTCTTAAACCCAAGTGACCCACCAGCTTCAATCTGCTTGGCAGCAAGGTGTGGTGGACCACTATGCCTGGGCAACATTATAAAGTTATTGTAAATGACAGTCGAATTGAGTAGAGGAATATTATGAAATGACTGATATAGAAAACCATTTTTTGAAGGAAAAGGAAAGAAATAGTACTTCGTTGTTGAAAGAGTGATCTATGTGACCATGAGGACTGAGGAAACATAGGTTCAAATCCCCTCTCTGACACTTATCAGCTTGGGAACCAGGCATATGTCACTGGATTTTTCTAAGCCTCAGTTTACCCAGATTTAAAACAGAGATAATAATACATCCCAGGGAGGTTTTGAGAGTCAGGTGAGTTATGCATGAGGAGTCTAGACATGAAGCTGTTAGCCCAACCCTCACTCATACTGGGGCAGGGGAGGTCCCAGGTGGCATCTCCTCATATCTCCCCTTCAGTGTACTAGACAAAACCTTAAAGGCTTGGGGCAATGTCATGACTCATTAGCTTCCACTATTGTGTTTCCCCATGAACATCAGTTGATATCACTTAGCTAAGCTGACCTTCTTAGTGTTCAGAAAGTGTACTTAATGCAGTGGTAGGATTGGCACAAAGCTGACTCCAACCCCAGGGCCACCCTCTAGTACACTCAGAGTCCAGGAGAAAAGTGGGCTCCAGAGCGGAGAACTCAGGTGGAAAAGGGTTAACAGCCAGTTCCCTGAAGTCCTTTTGCTGGATCCTCAAGACATTCTCCTTCCTTAGGGTGTAGCTTTTCTGCTGGGCTCCTTGTAAAGCCTTCCTCTGCTTGTCCTCATGCTGTGGAATCTGCCCTCTCCTCCTGATGCAGACTCTCCCTGCTGCCTGCTGGGACACTGATGAAAAGTCCAAATCCTCTGCTCCTGTAGAGTTCACAAGGTCCTACTTTGCTTGAGAGGAGGAGGGAGAGGAGACTGAGAGGATGGGCCTCCTTACCCCCTCCCCAAGTGATCCCTGCTGAAGAACTTGGCTGGAGGCTTTTACCAATGAACTGCTAGAAACTGAAATACCCTGAGCCTAAACTGGCTCTGGCTTTCTCAGACCTACCAGGGACCTGACCACATTCCTCACCCATCTGCATGGACTTCCTGTTACACTTAGTAAGCATGCCAGAGATGATGCCCGGGTCTGGTTCACATCTAGCTCACACTTCTGGATTTCTCATTCAGTTTCCATGGATTCTTACCTGATGGAGGTAAGACTGTGGTAAGAAGGGGCCTGAGAGGGTGGGGGGCTTGATTGGCTTCATTCACACCCCATGTTACACAGAGGAGGCTTTACTTGCCTTAAAGTGCTAGCTGATATCAGCTGAGATCCCAGGGCTACTACTTGGCTCAGACAGCCTTGGAAGGGAGGGAAGGCACTGAGCCCATTTTACAGGTCAGAAGGGGGAGAGATTGATTGACTTCTGAGGTGTGCTGGTAAATAGACATTTGTCTATTAACTGTCTCCCTGGGGGGGAGGGGTAATGAAAAAACTATGAAACACACTTAATTTTAATCTTCTTTATTAACCTTTGTACATCACTCTCTCAAGTCTAGGTAATTAACAAAGCAATGAAGGGATCCCAGAGTTTTAGCATTTCCTCTGGGTCCTTAGGTGGCAGAGAAGTATGTAAGGGTCTCAGGAAAAGATCCTAAACTCTGTCTGATATCTTCCCAGGGAAGATGGCAAGGCCAGGGCCTGGTTATGTGCCTGGAGAGGAAGAGAAGCATGGCTTGGCATGGGGCTGGATAAATACAGTGGGCTGGGGGACTTTGTGCTTACCAAGGAGACTGGGCAGGGAGAAGGCTTCCAACAGGGTAAGGATGAAATCCCCAATGAGATTTTCTCTGGAGACTGGGGAGTGAATACTGAGATGGGTGAAGGGAAGCATTTACTAGTTGTGTGACTTAACCCTACCCCCATGGCCATCCTCAAACCAAATCCCATTCTAGGCAGGTCATTTCCCTTCTCTGGGCCTCTTTTCCTCTATCTGGGCAATGGGTATCATAAAACTTGCATTTTCCACTTGGGAAGTAGGGTGAGAGCTCTTAGAGGGGTCTGGTAAAGATGAAAAGGGGCATGTGAAAGGTTCTTTGTAATCCTTAAAGCATATGGGATCTGCAGAAAATTCCTTAATATTCAGAGATTCTCTTGGGAAATTCAAGATTTCAGGCCTGTATTTGGCCTAGGTATGGAATAATGGGCACCTGGCTGGGAGGGGATAATTGAGTCTTTGAATGAAATGATGGATTCCATGTTTGTTCCTTCTCCTGACTCAGGTCTGTTAGCTACAGTTAGTTTGTATGTCTTCTTTTACATACTGTTCTGCAGTTAGTGTGCTCTCCCTCTCTCTTTCTCTCTCCCTCTCCCTCTCTCTCTCTCTCTCTCTCTCTCTCTCTCT
>NW_027186983.1:637-25751 GCF_028583685.1 Petaurus breviceps papuanus | reverse complement strand
TCTCTCTCTCTGTCTCTCTCTCTCTCTCTCTGTCTCTCTCTCTCTCTTTCTCCCTCCCTCTCCCTCTCTCTCTCTCCCTTCCTCCCTCCCTATATATATATATATATATATATATATGTATATATATATATGCATGTATGAGATTTGTGATATATTTGTTATCTCCAATTAGACTGTGGTACCTAGTGATTAAGATATGTGCCCAATTGACTGCACAAAGAAAATAGGGAAAGAAGCCACATCCTCCTCTTGGCTGATAGATCATCATTGTACCAGTCTGATAAGGAGCTAGCACTAGCAATTCAGGATAAGATTTCCTTGGTAACAGACCAGTCACCATGACAACCAGATATAGGGCCCCACTGGTACAGCTTTCAACAACACAATTCTTCCTCAGCAGGGCCTTTCTCCTGAAGGGTGGGGCTGCAACCTAGAGCCCATATTGAGATCCTATTCTCCTCTAAAGATTCTTACAGCATTCACCTGACCTCCATTTCCACAGGACAAAGAAAAAAGAAATAGAATATGACAAAATCCACATGATTTGACACAGGAGGAACATGTTAATCCTTAAGTCACTCCCTTAGCACCCCTTCCCCACAGCCTCCACATTCCCAGGAGGGAAGGATGGACCAGCTGACCTGTGGCTTGCTGACTGAGATCTATGTTGAATTTCCCCTTGCTTTAGAGACAGTGTCACATCTCTCTTCAATTAGCTGCAGACATAGCTTCTGCAGAGTCACTTTAGAAGGAAGAGGGTAGGAGGTGGGCATTGAAAACATGCTTCCTTCTGTCTGGAGCCAGCCTTAAGTGAGGGAGCCCCAGGGTTGCAGAAACTGCTCAGGTTACCCTCTAGATCCTCATTTCTCTGAGCTGACAATGACCATAAAATATGGTAGATGCTAAATCAGCCAAGACACAGAAGGAAAGCAGGACTAAGGGAAAAATTGGGCAGGAGGCCATGCTTACTGCACCGCCCCCCCCCCCCCATGTCAGCACTTAGGACAGCATCTGGAACATAGTATGTGCTTAATGAATGTTGATTGATTGATGTCCAAAACGAGAGGCCTTTCCTGTGTGTCACAATGAATGAGTGAAATTTGCAGCTGAGAGGAGGACAGGTTTGGCTTGGTATGGGGCTGACTAGATAGAGCAGTCTAAATGAATTTCTGCTTACTCACCAAGGAGGGCAGCTGGGGGGGGGGGGTGATGGGTGAGGGGAAGGATTACAAAACTGCAAGGATTGAGTCCCCAAACAGCATGGTTTTTGGAGATGAGGAAGGTGACTGCTGAGACAGGAGTGGAATTAAGAATTTACTAGCTGTGTGAGACCATGGTTATCCTGAAATCAACATTCTTTCCAGGCAGGACATTTCCCTTCTCTGGGTCCCTTCCTTCATCTGGGCAATTAATATCTTAATACTTAGTACTCTGCACCTGGGAATTAGGGGGGGGGGGAATTCTCCCATCAGAACCTGTGAAAATTGAATGTGACAGGTGAAAGGAAAATTGTAATCCTGAAAAATTTGTGAGCTACAGAACATTCCTTAATATTCAGAGATTCTTTTGGAAAATTCAAGAAGGCAGGTAAAAATTCAGGACCATGGACAGATTCACATACACCTAGTTTGGGAGGTGATCCCTGAGTCCTGGCTCAATTCTTATAGCCACAGTTGATTTACATGTAATCTTATACATATTGTTCTAAAGATAGCTTCTCCATGAATTTACCTCTGGCTCAGATTCTTTCTCTTCTAATCTATCCCTCTCCCCTCTCTCCGTCCTTTCTGTCCTCCATTACACTGTGAGCTGCTACTTAAGGACAATGCCTTCCCTTAGCGTTTTTGTGTATCTTCTACATTTAGCACAGTGCCTGTCACAAAGTAGGCATTTCATAAATGTTTATTGTTCAATCAGTTAATATTGAAAATATATTGATTTCACTGACAAAAAGGAGTATATTTTGGGAGATTCTGTGGATTCCAGTAGACCCTAGGTGATCAATCATCTTGTAATCAAGGAGACGTAGATGTTCCTTTTGCCCTAGATGAGCCATTGTGACCCAATAAGATCCAAGCCTTCCATAAGGGAATCCTGCTCAGAATGAGTAAATGAAGTGGGAATGGGGGTAGGAGTTTTGGGGACACTACCTCTCCCTTCCTTTAAGATGATGATACCAGGTTTCCGTGGTGGTTCTGATAGCTAACGGTGTTTCTGGGGCCAAAGTGATGGGACTTGTTTCTGCTGATGCCAGCTATCAGGAGGAATAAAGGTAAGCTGACTAAGAGGTTGTGGGGCTCCCCTCTCTAGGGTTTCTGTTCTTCTGCCTCAGGGCCAGATGCCCTAGCAGTGGGGCTCACAATATCCTCTTTGGCAAGCTCCTATTCTTAGTTCTTGTAAAAAGTGGTTCAAGCCTTCTTCAGTCACTGCCTTGGTGGTGCTTTTATTTTACAAACCTTGAAATACTTTAAATGCTTTTCCTCCTCCTCCTCCTCCTCATGCCCCTAAACATAATTGAAATAAGCCCTTCAGACAAATGCAAAGTTAGCTTAGACAAGACCAGCCACCCTTGAGGTGCTCCTACTATCTGGAAATGAGCATTCTTCTCTACTCTCTCTTGTTTTTGCTTTTTGGAGGGCAATTGGGGTTAAGTGAGAGCCTTCTTCTCATAGCACATAGAGAGGAGCACTCCAATCTTTACTCACACAGGCTAG
This sequence comes from Petaurus breviceps papuanus, assembly GCF_028583685.1. Lineage (NCBI taxonomy): Eukaryota > Metazoa > Chordata > Mammalia > Diprotodontia > Petauridae > Petaurus > Petaurus breviceps. Next base: position 23,037 of record NW_027186983.1, on the reverse strand, counting down.
CTACATATGGGGACCTATCCTTCTTCTTCCTTACCAATAGATGCCTGCCATTTTGAGATGGATGTCTTATAGGCATCTCGAACTCTACATGTTCACAAGAGAAGTCATTATCTTTCCTCTCAAACACATGCCTCTTCTGAACTTCTCTATAATTGGCAGTGATAGCATAGCCCAGGGATAGGGAAGCTGTGGCCCCAAGGTCACATGAGGCCCTCTAGGTTCTCAATTTTGGCTCTTCAACTGATTCTAAAACTCACAGTACAAATCTCCCTAATAAAAGTATTTGTTCTGTAAATTTTGGACTCAGTCAAAGGACCTAGAAGACTACAGGTTCCCTAACCCTAGCATAAACCTTCAAGCCAGGCAGGGCTGAAACCAAAAAAGTCATCCTATATTAGGTGACTTGACAGTGTATCTTTCTTGGAACCAAGACTGAACCTTGTTTTCCAGTCACCATTTTCTTTTCTTTTCTTTCCAGTTCCAGGTCAGTTCTTTTTGATAATATGTGTCTTAGATTTTTCTTCTGTTTTCTTTTTTAGTCTTTTCACTTTGTTTTAATACTTGTTGCCCTATGAGTTCATTGCCTTCACTGTATCCTTCAGCTTGAACATGTCCTTGGACAAATCACTTCCCCTCTCAGGGGCCCAGTTTCCTCATATTTGAATATAGGAAAATGGTATTTGCACTAATGACTTACATAATTATTTTGAGACCAGTGCTTTAGAAATGTGCTCAGGGCATAGAAGGTCGGGCCCAGGAGGGACCTTCAACCATAGACTGGCAGCACTCAAAGCCTGTGAATGGACAGATCTCTAAGGGTCATCAGAACATTCAGTGTCAGTGCTGGGAAGAAACTTAGCCCTGTTTACAGAGCTTTAGATGGGGACAGCAACTTTTCTCTCTGGAGAGCATGAGTCTCCTGGGAGTGGAACTCTGACCAAAGATAAAGTTGTACATTCTCCATGATCTATGATTTTTTAGAGCTAATTAGCACCACTTTCTTCTGCCCCCCTCCCCCTGCCCCAGCATCTAGCCTGTGGCAGAGAAGGAGTGCATTTGGTGCAAATTTCGTCTGTCTAATCCTGGAATGAGGCTCTCCCAGTGATTTTTAGTAAAAAATGAATAAATAAAGTAAAACTTTTCCCCCCCACTATAGTATAACTGACTTCTGCTAGATGGTTTGTCTCAGTCCCTGTGACAGACTAAAGACTTAAATCATGCAACAAATGCAGAAAGGAAAGGCTACCCAGGAACATTGACCAGAGTGCCACCAATGGGTCCCAGGATTCTCATCCCTGCAGTAAAATGCACACTTGTTCAATCAGTGTAGAGTGAGACATGGGTCTCACACCCTTTGGAGTGTGGAAGGTCAAGATCAAGGTAGCTGATCCACCTTTGTTAAGCAACCCTTTCAGTATAACCTCACTAGAGGCTGAGTCACTAGTTGCCATGGTGACTGGTCCGTCTCCAAGGATACTCTCAATCCTGAGCTGCTGATCCTCATGCCAATCTTTACAAGGCTTGTGTTATGATCCCTAAGCCAAGAGCAAAGATGGACTTCTCTCCACTTTCCTCTGGACGGCCGGATGGGCACAGACATTAATTACTCGGGGCTACAAAATAGTAAGAGATATATGTGTATGTGTGCACATATAGCATAATATATAATATTATATATTAATATATATTAATAATAATATAATAGTATGCACATAAAGCCATCTACATACAGGCAAAGTCAGGGCTAGAGGCAGAAATAGATGAATACAGTGGCTAACTTCAGAAGCCTTTGCCTAAGAAGATATGTAAAGCAGTTGTGGGTACAAGCCTTGAGGAAGGAGAAGTAACAAATGTGCCAATCATGATTCTAGTGAAAAGGTCACCAGGTGCCAGGGGCCCCTAAGTCCGTCCCCAGACTAAATCCATGACTGAACTCTTAGCTTTACCAAGATAGTGTCTGAACTGTTAACGACATGCTATGCAGATCTCAAGTGCTTTAATAATTACAAAGAACTTTTCATCTGTCTCATTTAATCCTGACAAGAAGTAGAGTATGTGAGTATTATTTTCTGAAGTCAAGTTAAAAAGGATTTAACAAATACGTATTATGTTGTTGACACAGTGCTAAGCTCTGAGAATACAAATAAAATCCAAAAGAAAAACAACACGTGCTCTCCTGGTGTTTGCATTCTTTTTTTTTTTTTTTTGTTTTGCTTTTTGGAGGGCAATTGGGGTTAAGTGACTTGCCACAGGTCAAAAAGCTAGTTTTTTTGTGTTAAGTGTCTGAGGTCTAATTTGAACTCAGGTCCTCCTGACTCCAGGGCGAATGTTCTATTCACTGCACCACCTAGCTGCTTCATGGAGCTTACATTCTAATGGGGAAACTTAGCACCCCAGAAGGTGTAAAGGAAAGCATGGGGAGGAGGGTGGATCAGGAAGAAGGTGTGTGGGGACATGGTGGAAAAGGGAGACCTGAGAGACAGGAGCAGAGCCCTAAGAAAAATGAAGGAGTTAAAATTACTATTTTTGGCTCTTCCTTAAAATGGAAACTCAGGCAGGAGCTAATAAATCAGAGGAAGGGACTGCAGAGTGGAGGCATGGGCCAGCTGAGAAAGTTGTTGGGTGATGGTGGAGAAAGAAGTTCAGAGGGGCAGCAGCAGCCCCAGAGCCTTTAAACTCCCCCTTCTGTACAAAGAGGAAGGGAGACCATTTGGACTCTTAAACGAATGTTAGGTATAGGTACAATTCAAGGATCCATTATTTTATGAGTTAATGTAATAAAAGAAATTCATCATTCAGTGAGGGATATCAACCTGTACTTTACAAGGCTTGGCAGAGATCTTAGAGCTAGAGCTGGGAAAGGCTTCGGCACCATGGAGTCCAACCTCCTCCTTAAAGTGAGATAAATGAGGCCCAGAAAGGGTAATTGATGTATCCAAGGTCACACAGGTACCAAGCATTAGAAGCATGATTTGTTCTTTCTACTGTATAATTTTGCCTCCCAGGTAGCTTTTTGCCTCATACCTATGGTTTCCCCAAGGAATATCAGAATTTGACATCTCTCTGGGTCTCCACAAAAAAGGATAAAAGACTTCAAGTTTCTAGTCAGTGTAGCAGCACAGAAAATATAGGACAAGCTATTTCACCTGATGGAAAATGTAAAGTTTAAAGTATCTGTACTTGAACATGGTGCCTGGCACAGAGTGGGCTCTTAATAAATGCCTGTTTGATTGATTGGGCTAATACATAGTGAATACAGCTTTTCTTCCTTTCCTAGGAGTTTCTACCTTCCCAAGGGTTGAGATTCTCCCTCACCAAGGGGAAAGCATTTGGGGTAGAGTCCATCCTCTTCCCCTCTGGTGGTTCTCACCTTCCCAGGGACTTCTATCTCTAGACTGATGGTGCTCATCACTCCCTATCAACCCACAATAAACTTTGTGTGACATACTTGACAGAATTGAGGGAAAAAAGACCTTTGTAACCTTAAAAGTCTAGAGATATGAAATCTATTATTAGTTTTATTGTTCTCCTTAGGCCTCTGCTTTAGCATGATCATTCTTTGCAGTTTTTGGCTCATTGATGGAAAACCAACCCTCAATTTCCACTCTGCCACTAGAGAATTTGAGCTGCCTTCTGTTGAGTGAGGCTACACTGCCATCTGGTGACCAGAAGACAGATCATTTTTAGAATAAAAGTTGCTGTCCAGCAGAGAATGTTTTCCAATCCAATTACCATTTTCCTAGCACCTGGTATGTTCTAGGCACTGGTGCTACAAATACAAAAAAATGAAACAACCCCTACTTGTAAGACCCAAGAAATACTTATTTATTGCCTCTCTGAGTTGATGGTTTGACCTGAAGCTCTGATAAGTCATCTCAGAGAGGAAGATCATTAAGTGGGGATGGTTCAGGGCAGCCCATGCCCATAGGTGTAAGAACACAAAGGAGAGTCCACAGCCTCCTCTGTCACGGAAAGATCCCTGTGTATGTCCTGGCTTAGTATGTTCCTTCCTGTAACCTGACTGGGGACACAGTGCAATGTTGACCTAAGGATTTCTTGTTAAATGAAATGTTTTACCATGGGAAGGATCCTGACATAGGAAAAAGCAAAGCTTGTTTATAGGGCTGACCTTTCATGTAGGCAGAAAATGCATTTGCAGATGAAGTGTCATTTCAGAGACACAGAAAGTGTCTTCCCCCATCATCACTGATCTGTAAATTCTACTCACTTATCTGTAAAATCTACTCTGTGATGCTGTAGAAAGGCATTTAATTTTGAATTTGTGGTCAGCAAATATTCCCTCATCTCTTTCTTTCCTTGGCTCTTCTTTCTTTCTGGGTCTAAGCTGAATCGGCATCTACTATGGGGTGGGAGGAGTTTATCCCATGCAGTTTCTTCAACCTTGAGGGTCGCTAACCTAGGACCAGTACTAGGGAGAAAATAGCTTATTTTCAGTCTCCCTCTCCCTTCAGATATGTTTGAGTAGAAATCAGTCTGTTGCTTGTTGAGGAGGGGCAGGAGACAGGAGTGGGGGTAATGAATTGGCAAAGAACATGTTGGCTATGAAGTGGGAAGGGAATCCCAAGGGAATACCAGGCACAAATTGAACCATCAGTAGGTGACTTATTGTAGGAAAGGGGGAGGTTGGTAAAGGAGGGCTGCTGAGTGCATGCTTTCATGATTACTGTGCTCTTCTAGTATTAATTCTGCCCAATTTTGCCTTGTTGGGATTCTTTATTTCTTTTGTGGATTTGAGTATAATTGCTCTACTACATATGGTGCATAATCCATCTTTGCTGGAGGTTTGGGAAGTTAATAGTGTCTGGAATAATTATTTGATCTGAAAATTTTGGGGTTCAACGATCCATCCTCTTTGACCATTTATCAATTGGAGAATTTGGAGAAGAGAATTTCAGTTGATGATTGAAGTAGGAAAAGATAGAGATAATGGTAAATGGCCTAAATTTACTTCATCAAGTATGAGGTGAGGTTCTCAGTTGAGAGGTTGAGGAGAGATGTGCTATAGGAAAAATGGAGAAAGTTTAGAGGGAAAAGAGAAAAGAAAATGGCCGGGAGTTAGAACATATACTCAAGGAAATGGTATGGAGAATAAATCAAAGAAGAAATATGTTTTGCCATGATACAGTGAAGACAGTGATGATTAAATAACAGGAATTTGTTGTGGTTCCAGGAGTCATGATTTCTTCTTGTATATTTTCTTTTTTTAATGAAACTTAACCGTCATCAGAAAACATGAACACCATCATGGAAACACCATCATCAGCCTTCTGAGCTCAACTCCTTTACTTCAATAGCCATCAGGACTGTGGTGAGGAACCTCTATAGGTGAGAAACTCCTTATGCCAGTGCAGATCCATTTTGTCTAGGGTGCTGAGAGCTTAAGTGACTTACCCAGGGTCACAAGCTAGTAAGTGTCAGAAGTGGGACTTGAAACAAGGTCTTCCTAGCTCTAAGATCAGTTTTCTATCCACTCTGCCATATTGCCTCTTTGTGGGGAACTGGATGAAGAACATGTCCTACATCATAGAGGAATTGGAGGAACCAGGGTCTACCTACATAGACTCAGTTGAGCTTAACTCTTTCAGAATTCTGAAACTTTCACTATTTAGCCCATGTTCCTGGTATCCTCACCACATGTAGGACTTTTTGTTATTCTTCAGATGGTGAATATAAGAAGGATTTGCTGTCCTCATATCTTGGTAGGAGGTTAAAAAAAGAATGGAGGACAGGTTATGAATCTGAAGTTGTAGTTAGGATAGGGAAGACAGCTGTTAATCGTGAGCCTGAAAAGGTATCTCCAACTTGTGGCTCATTGTCTTCTAATTATAGTGCAGAACCAGTAACACCAGGCCACTTGTAATTTGCCTCACAGTGGCACTGGCAGTTTGGGTCCCCAGGTTGGTTGCTACAATGTTCAGGAGTAGCTATCCTCCTAACAGTATCTCACAGGCCCCAATCACTGTGCTTCCCTTTAACTATCAGTCAGTAGACACAATTCTACTGCAAAGTTATTTCTTTGAATGTCACAGCAAGTAGAGTAGTTTTAAAGGATTTCCACTAACACCCTGGGGACAATCTTCCACAAATATACACAGAATTTAGGAAGAGAAAATGAGAGCACAAATTTAAAGTACATTGGTCATGAGGCATATGAGTAGGAAACACATGGGACAAAGGCAATTGGAAACCTCAGATATGCAGAGTCTCAGAGTCCTCAATCTTCTTTCTCCAGAGGGTTCTGATGACCAGCATCTTGGAGTGTGGTGTCTATGAAGGATATATTGTGTTGGTCTGACCCTTAGGTAGCCTGGCTTCTCTCAGGGAACAGTGGTCTCTAGAATTCTGGTTTGTCTTTGTATTCTGTTTTGTTTTAAATTCGAGGTGTTTTTCTTTCAAATGTTGTACTATACAATTTGTCTTCCCGGTCCCTCTCACTTTTCTCTCAATCAGTTCATTTCAGTCTCTGAAACATTCATTCATTTCTTATAGCACCATTACATTCTATTACACTCCTATATCAACATGTATTTAGGCATCCCCCAATGGTGGGTACCCACCTTATTTCTAGGACATTGCTTAGTAGCATAATTTGAGAGTGGATATGGCTACCATACATCCTTTCCATTTTTTTTTTCATGATTTCAATAGAAATTTTTTTTTTATCATTTGTTCCTCCAGAATAATTTTAGTAGATCTTAGATAGCTTGACTGGTATGGTGCTAAATCTCCAACTTATGAATGTAATGATATCATTTTTATGAGATGAGCTTGGTTCATGAAAAACCATATGGCTTAGTGAATAAAGAGGTAGCTTTTCAACTCTGAAGATTTAGCCAGGTTCAAATCCTTTTCTCTGACACACATTGGAGTGTGGCCCTGAATAAGTCACTGAATCTCTAAGTGCCTTATGCAACTCACTAAGAGTCTAAGTTGCAGAGAATGTGCAAGACCTAGGAGGAGCTTCCTCCTTGGGGGTTTCCCTATAATAATGAAATCACAGGTCCAGTCTTTAGGCTATCTCTAGCATGTCACACATCCTTGAACAATTAATTGATTTGTCTAAAATTATTTGAGTCATCCTTTATTTTTCTAGAGTACGTTTTGTGGTTGTATTCATAGAATTTCTGAGTATGGTTCCATAGGCAGACTCCCCCTTCTTTTATAAATTCTTTGGTTGTTTTGAATGGAATTGCTTTTCCCATCTGTGCTGGGTTTTGCTAATAATATACAGAAAGTTTGACTATTTTTGTGGGATTGTTTTTATATCCTGCTACTTTACTGAAGATTTTACTTATTTCTTTTACTATTTTAGTGGACTCTAGGGTTCCCTAAAATTTCACATCAATTCCATCAATGGTAAAAAGTAATAATTTTGTTTCTTGTTTACCTATCACAATTCCCTCATTTTTCCTCTTGTGTGATTGCTAGTTAGAATTTCTATTACTTTATTAAATAATAGTGTTACCAATAAATATCCTTGCTTTACCCTTAGTCTCATTGGAAAGGCCTTTTGTGCTTCCCCATGACAGATAGAGCTTTTGAGAAAATATACCATCCTTTTATGTTAAAAAAAAGAATAGAAAGCAAAGGAATAATGTCTGAATCCATTTCATTAATAGGGTAAACAGTATGTAAAATCAAGATAAACACAGTATCTATTGATATGATTATATAATTTCTTTGTTTCTGTAATTAACTTGGCCTATTATATTTTTAATTTTTCTTAATATTGAGCTAGACCAGTATTCATAGTATACATACAGTCTGATCACAGTAAAATATTTGTATATATTTTGGTAGCTTCTTTGATAATATTTTATTCAATATTTTAAAAATTCATATTTATCAGAGAGAATGGTCTATCATATACTTTCTTTGACTTTTCTTGCCTTGGTTTTTGGTGTTTAAAATAATATTTTCTCTCAAGAGTTTCTCTATTTTAAGAGACAATTTATGTATAACTGCAGTTAATTGTTCTTTAAAGGTTTGCTGTAATTCCCTTGTAAATCCATTTGCTCCTTGGGTTTCTTCTCTTCATCCCCCAACCTTTGCCAGTTCATTTATGATTTGTTCAATTTCTTATTGTTCTGTTAATCTCAGTACTTTATATTTTTGTAAATATTCATCAATTTGTCAGTTTTGTTCACATAATATTGGGCAAGAGTTTCTGCTAACACTTGCCCTTCTTTCATCTGCTTCAGTTCTCTCCCCACTCCAATCCATCCTCCATTCAGCCACCAAAGTGATCATCCTAAAGCACCCTTGCCTCCCCCTCCACATCTACACCTTCTCTGCACTTCTCCCTCTCCCTTTCTGCCCCCCCCCCCAGTGGCTCCCCATTGCCTCCAGAATCAAACACAAAATCCTGTCTGGCATTCAATGCCCTTTGTAAACTAGCCCCATTCCACCTTCCCAACCTTCTTACATTTTACTCCCTTCCATGCCATAACACTCTTAATCAAGAGACACTGGCCTCCTGACTGTTCCACCAACAAGACACACTGTCTCTCTTAATTATTTCCTGTTTATCCGGTCTGTAGCTTCTTTGGATATATTTGCTAACTGTCTTCCTACCTTTTGATTGTTAACTCTGAGGGCACAGACTGTCTTATCCCTCTTTTCTCTGTCAGTGCTTAGCACAGTACCTTGCACGTAGTAGGCATTTAATAAATATTAATTGATTGATCTTCATCCTTTCTTTAATTAAAAAAACACTGGAAATTTGGTTGTCCTTTAAAAAAATAATAAATCATCTGTTTGCCTATTTGATTCTCTTTTTTGCCCAAATTTTATTAATTTCTTTTATTTTCAGAATTTTTCTTAGTTCCCCCCCCCCCACTTTTGGGTCATTCCGTTTTCTCTTTTATTCATGAATTTATTTGGATTAACTTCAACATTTGCCTGAATCCTCCAAGTTTCGGTATGTGGGGTCATTTTATCAGTTTATTCGATGATATGACCTTCCCCCCCCCCTCCCCGATTTACAGCTCTTGCCTAATGCCCGACACATAGTAGGGGCTCAACAAATGTTGATTTAGTGCCTGCCTGTCTGATTTCTCCTGCGGAGGCGGCTCTTCCCTGTGTCACGACCTGCGTTTTATTGGCTGCATCAAGCCCCACCTCCTGAAATGACGCCACACATCTCCTCCTTTCTGCGGTTTTCACCTGGACTGGTGTTGCGCATTCTGATAAAAGGGACTGCGGACAGCACTAGCTCTGTCTGTCTCGCTGCCTTCCCGAACCTCGAATCCCGGCCTGCTCGATCCCCCATGGTATGTGAGGTAAGTAAGGGCCCACGGGACTTTCCTTTTACCACCTCTTCAGAGGGGTGTAGGTGTGCTCTCCCTCCAGACCTTCGTCGAGGGTCTTTTGGACTTCAACCGTGGGTGAATCCGCAGGTGGATGTAACAAGACCTCTGTTTGTCGGTTGGGGGTGGGGGAAGGGATGGAAGTCCTTCTGGAGAGCCTCCGATAATTCCCCCTCCCTCTGGCGGCCCCTTCCCCAACACCACTCCACCCCCCCCCCCCCCCAGCTCCTCTATGGACCGCCGTCCTAAAGGTGGGACTGGTGGGTGATGGTGGGCAAAGAAGAGTCAATCTACCAAATACGTCTTATTTTTGTATCTTTTTGTACCTTTGCATTTAATTTTCATTCATTCATTATTATTCTAGACTCAACAAACGCCGATCAAATAAACATTTCCCTGCACATCATACAACAGGAAAGAGGGATTGCCCATGCACCTGTTGATATGTCATCTATAGCGTCGGTTTAATATATATATATATGTATATATATATATATATATAAATTTAATCTATATATTTTTTCAAAGCTGCCATTGCTTCTTTCTGCCTTCTGTGCTCATTGGTACATTTTTTTTAAGATGCCTTAGTGACTGTCTTTTTTTTTATTTGTATTGTTTTTTTCATTCCCCCCCATCTCTCTCTTTTTTTTTACATCTCATTAAAATAAAAAGAAAGAAAAAGAAAAAAAAATAGCCTTTGTAACAAAAATGTCAAGTAAAATAACCCCCCACTTCGGCTGTCTGAAAATGCGTCTTATTCTCCATCTAGATTCCGTCACCTGTCAGTGCGTCACCATCAGTCTTCTAGAATTTTCATTGGTCATTTCCCTGATCAGAATTCTGACGTCTTCCCAATGGCAAACCCCACCTCTTTTAGGCTCTCTGAAATGGAGGCAGAGTTAATAGAGCTCTGTGAAGCAGCAGGTATGGACACTTCTCCATCTTAAATACTTAAAAATGCACAAAAAAATGGTTCCTGTATATGACATCTAACCAGTTTAATTGGACTGGGAAGAGTAATTCTTTTATTTCTAAAAATTTAAAAAAAATTATTTTTACAAGCATTTATTATCTCTTCCTCCCAGTGGTCCCCCCCCCCCAACAATGACAATAACCTAACCCTCACAATAAATATGTATATTCTAGCCAAACCAATTCTCACCTTGACCATGTCTAAATACGCAGGTATAATTCTGGATTTTCAGGCCATCACCTCTGTGGCAGGAGGTGGGGAGCATGATTCACCTATAGTCCTCTGGACTGCATTACTTCAACTATAGTTCTCTGGACTGCATTACTTAGGGCTCTAAAAGCTATTAAAGTTTTTTTTTTCTAATGTTGTCATTGTTCTAATTGTCATTCTAAGTTGTTCTAGTCCTGCTCACTTCAGTCTGTATCAGATCTTAAGAGTTCTCCCTAGTTTCCTCTGAAACTGTTCATTTCTTATAGTACAATAAACTATTATGCTGCCATTACATTCAAAGACCATAATTTAGTTATTTCACCTTAGGTGGCCACCCCTTTAGTTTCCAGTTTGGGGCTACTTCAAAAAATGCTTCTATAAATATTTTTGTATGTATGGGTCCTTTTCCTTTTCCTTTGCTCCCAAAGTGGTCTAAACTCAATGGTGGTATAGATGGGACACAATTTAGCAAATTTGTGGGCACAATTGTCACTTGCTTTCCAGTTTGTCTGGACCAATTTACATCTCTCCTAGCAATGATTTCTGGGTGCCTATTTTCCTGCAGTCACTGCCACATTTGTCATTTTGTTCATGAATAGTCCAAAGATTTATTAAGCACCTACTATGTGCCATCCACTGTGCTAAGCATTGAGGCTACAAATACCAAAAAAAAAAAAAAGACATTTTCTGTGTCAAGGAGGAAGATAACACACACACACACAAAAGCTGGTGTGTGTGTGCATGTGTGCCTTTGTGCATGCATGCATGCGTGCGTGTGTGTGTGTGTGTGTGTGTATGGTTTTTCATCCTTGCCAGTAAGTTTGATGGGAGGGAAGTGAAACTCAAAATTGATTTATTTTGCATTTCTCTAATTATTAGTAACTTGGAGCATTTTTCATATGGTTTTTGAGTTCTGGGATTTCTTCCTTTGAAGGCTACCTCTTCATAGCCTTTGGACATTTATCTATTGCTGAATGGCTCTTAATCTGATAAATTTGAATTAATTCCATATATAACCCCACAAGACATATATATATATATATATATATAACCTTTAATAGGGAAATTTGTTGCAAAATTTCCTCCATTAACTAGTTTCCCTTTTAATTTTAATTTTAATGGCAGTAGATTTTTGCAAAAGCTTTTTCAATTTTATAAAATTAAAATTGTTCATTTTATTTTCTGTGATCATCTGTATAACATTTTCTCACAACCTCTTCTCTTATCTGTGGATGTGAAAGGTCACTTTTCCCCTTGTTTCTCTAATTTCTCCATAGCTGATAAGGTGTGCTCTTGGTCATAGTAGATGACACCTCAGGCTCTCTTTTTAAAATGCTACAAAATGTGAATGATGTCACATGGACAGGGCTGTATTTTAATGGGAAAATGCATATAATTATTGATTGCAAAAATAGGTACTGACCATTTAGTTCCACGATTAAAAATCTCAAGATTTCTGTAATGACAGAAGAGGACACTTATTTCTACCTTAGAATGCCTAGGGGGCTCCACACCATAAATTCATCCTATGATGCTATACTCATTGCAGCATCAGATTTGTACCTAGTGGTGGCACCTTGGTCGAAATTAAATGAAGTGAATGCCTCTATTGTACCCTGTGTCTATTTTTGTTTTAAGGATGATGTAATCCCCAAGAATACTGTCAGCCTCTTCAATACAACAGTTGAAAAGAATGGTAAAAGATAGATGTACCTTCGTCAGAGAGCCAGCCTGCCTGATGGATTATTGGTAATATATACAAATGTTGAATAATTTGTCTGTGTTTATTTTATTGTATGCTACTCTACTGAAGTTGTACATTGTTTTTATTAGTTTTTTAGTTGATTTCTTAAGTAAACCACCATTTCATTGATATGAAGTGATAGTTTGCTTTCTTCTTTACCAATGCTTATTTCTTCAAAATGTTTTTATTGTCTCATTTTTCTGCCTTGAATTTCTAGCAACATATCAAATACCAGTGCTAATAATTGACATACTTGTTTCACCCCTTATTATATTGGAAGGGCTTCTAATTAATTAATTAATTGCCATTAAAGATACTGCTTGACCTTAATTTTAGATGGATTCTTCTTATCATTTAAAGCAATTCTTCAATTGTTCCTATGATTTTTGTTTTCTTTTAAAACAGGAATTAGTATTTTATTAAAACTTTTTTTGCATCCATTGAAATAGTCATACAGTTTTGTGAATTTTGTTAATAATGTGGTCAATTATGTTTATAGTTTTCCTAATATTGAACTAGATCTTTATTCCTGATATTAATGCAGACTGATCCTACTATGTTACTATAATCTGTTTGCTAATATTTTATTTAAAGCTTTATCAATAATCATTATTGAAATTGGTCTATCATTTTCTTTCTTTTTGACTGTATTTTTTTTACCAAGACCATATTTTGTCAGAGAGGATTTCATAGGGTCCCATTTTTACCTCTTTTTTTTAATACTTTATGTAAGTATTGAAATTAATTGTTTAAATGTTTGGGAGAATTCACTTTTTTTGCTTAAATAAAATTTTTTAAGATTCATTTTGGATTTTGAGTTACAAATTTCCTCCATCCCACTCCCCCACTCATTAAGAAGGCAAGCAATATGATATCTTGATGTAGTAAGTAAATATCAAAGAATAGCCTAGATGTCTCTCCCAGTTGGTGATCACACCAATCTGACCCAGTTTAGCTCCACTAGTCACAATACACAGATTACCAGTATCAGTATTGATGAAATTTTTGATCTTACCAGACTCCAGATCAATTTGAAAGGTATTATTCCTTTTAATGAATGAATCTGGATAGTGAATGGTGTGGGGATCATGGGTTACCAGATGAGGAATGGCTTTGGTGACCAAAAAGATCTTTTTTCACTTTGAATAATTTGTATGCCTTCTCAGGTGTGATACAATGAACAGTAAAGCAGCCCTTGGTGTCATAGATCAGATGGAAATGCTTGCCAGTCTTCTCAGTGCTGATGATTTCTTTGAAGCCAGCAGGGTAAGTCATGCCTGTGTGGACGTTGTCATAAATCTTGACAAACCTTGCAGACCTTCTTAACCTCATCACCTATCAGGGGGTACTTGAATCATTTGCAGAAGATAATTGGGAGGCATCCCCTCAGTTTTTTAGGGAACTGTGAATAGTCTTGGATAAAACACGTCAATTGGCTTGTCTAACCTCTAGTCCTTGAAGGGTGACAACATGCTTCAGGTGTTCCATAGCTACAGTAAGCCAAGGAAAGGTTTTGCCATTATTTTTAATGAAATTATTGATTATTATTATGATTTGTTCTTTGACCTACTCATTCTTTAAAATTATATTATTAAGTTTACAATTAATTTTAATCTATGCTTCCAAGGCCCTTTATTGAATATAGTTTGGACTATATTTTGGTCTGAAAGGGGGTACATTTAATATTTCTGCTTTTCTGCATTTTTTGTGAGATTTTTATGCTCTAACACATGATAAGTTTTTGTTAAGCTGTCATGTACAGCTGTGAAAAATGGATTCTCCTATATATTCCCCTTCAATTCTCTCCAGAGGTACATCTTATCTATCTTTTCTAAAATTTTATTCATCTCTTTAACTTCTGTTTTCTTTATTTTATGGTTAGATTTATCTCATTCTGAGGGTGTAAATTTAGCCCCCCCAGATAGTTTTATGATTTCTTTCCTCATGTAATTAATTTAACTTTTAAGAATTTAGATGCTATGCCTTTGGTGCATATATGTTTAATATCTCTATTATTTCATTGTCTATGGTGCCTTTTATCAAGATCTAGTTTCCTTAATTATCTCTCTTAATTGGGTCTATTTTTTTTTTGCTTTTTCTGAAATCAGGACTGTTACCACTGCTTTTATTATTTCAGCTGAAGCATGATAGATTCTGCTCCAGCCCCTTATTCTACACAGCATTCTATTATACCCAGTAGCATGATCTGTTTGGTCATTCCCCGATTGATGGGCATCTCCTTGGTTTCGAATTCTTTGCTATCCCTAAAACCAAAGCTGTAAGTATTTTGCTGTATATGTCAACTTTTCTTCTACAATGGCCTCCTTGAGGTATAAGCCCAGTAATGAAATCTTTGAGTCAAATGGTATGAAAATTTTAGTCACTTTCTTTGTACAATTCTAAACTGCTGTCCACAATGGATATAGCCATTCAAAGCACCACCAAAGCTATTGGTGTACCATTCTTTCCACAATCCCTCTAACCTGTTAACTTCTTTTGTTATCTTTACCAATTTTTTCTTTCTTTTTTTCCTAATTCATTTAGTATTCTATTTTCCCTCAGTTACATAAAAATAAATTTTAACATTCATTTTTAAAACTTTGAGTTGCAAATTCTCTCCCTTTCTCACTCCACCCCCCCCCCACCATTGAGAAGGCAAGCAATTTGATATAGGTTATACATGTGTAGCCATGGAAAACATTTCCAGAACAGTAATGTTGTAAAAGAAAACAAAGACAATTTGTTGTTTTTCTGTCATTGTTTTTCTCTCCCCCAATCCTTCATTTTCAGATATTTTTTTCCTATGGCACTACTTAGGATCTTGATCCTCCTGCCCAGCTTGGAGGAGGGATGGAGGTAGAGGAGGAAGTACCTTGCTAAAGCTCATCTTTGCTCTTCCATGCGCTGCAGCAGGTATCAAAAAAAGTATGTGTGTGTGTGTGTGGGGGGGGACGTATCTGTTTGGCTTCATCAGTGGTGAGAAAAGGTCTCAGTTGTAGAGAGGGACAAGATGGTTGGAATGATTTTTATTGGGTATTTTTGTCTTAATTACTCAGAGGCCCTTGTAAGTTTTGTAGTGTGTCCTGAGTGACAATCTCCTTAAAAAATACAGAACTCTTTTTTTCCAGCCCATTGCTAGTTACCAGCTCCAGGGTCAGAGAAAATACTAATTTAATTTATCTGCATTCTTCTCCTTGTCCAAGTGCCTGTCTTTAAGTTTCAGTCAATGGGCATTTCTTCTGGCAGAAACTCTGAGAGGGCCCTAGAGACAGCCAACAGCCACTTGCCCTGAGTCAAAGTATCTCTCATTCAGTGTTCTGACCTGGAGATAGGCACTTGAGAGTTTGATTTCTAGGGAGGAGTTGACTTCATTCTTTGAGACCATACCACGGTCTTGGGGACACAGGAAAGTGTGGATGGGTCCTATGCAGGGGGTGCACATCTTTGTTTGTTGATCCCAGGGGCTTTTTCTTTGAATCCAAACACTTAGAAAATTTGTCTTGACTTCATTCATTCATGAAAATGGGAGTGCCAAGTTGAGGTCCCTCAAAGAGAAGTGTGGCCTAGTCAGGATTCAGATAATCTGCCTCTGCTAGTCAGAATGCATGGGGGCTCAGGACAGCTGATAGGGCAGGGATGGGGTCCAGATTGTGCCTCTGCCATGTTGAGGGTTGGGGAGAGGGGGAAGTGGGCAGTGGAAGGGTTGCACCTGCCAAATCTAGACCCAGGATTAATTTATTTTCTAAAATACTGTCTTATCCTTCTTTTCCCCCTTAGTCATTTCTATTCTTCCTTAAACTTTTGCTTCAAGTGGTATTTAGAAACTGGAATGCTCACTTGTATAGGTGAGGCTTTATTTTTTAATTTATTTTTTAATTATTATTATTATTTTTTAAGCAATTGGGGTTAAGTAACTTGCTCAACGTTACACGGCCAGGTGTTTCTGGGTGGGTGCTAAGTGTCTGAGTCTGGATTCTATTCCCAGGTCATCCTGACACTGGTGCCGGTGCTCTTAATCACTGTGCTACCTGGCCGCCCCAAGGTGAGGATTTCTTTAGGGAAGGGACTTACTGATCTCTTTTCAAAACTTTCCAAGTCCAGGCTTGCCCTAATTCTGCTTGATTCAACAGGCAACTAAGTGTCTACTGTGTGCTGGGATTCCAAGGCAAAAATGAAATCATGACCTTTGTGGATCACTTAGCCTTGAAGAGTTCATGGTGCCTCAGACTCATCCTTGGAAAAGTTTCTCATTTGTTCTGTGCCTTGGTGTCTGGATAGATGACTTCTGATATGTGGGAGCTCTAAGGCAAAGTTCTACCTTCCTAAAATCAATTGTAATGTATAGGATAAATCTTCAGAACTTGATTCTTCTCTCTTGCTACCCTAACCCTGAATTAATTTCTGGGTAAATCTTCCTGGCTTCATTATTTTCTCTCTGTCCTTTTTATTAAACAATGCTAGATGGTCCATGGGTCCAGGTTTGGCCCTTGGAAGCTGCCTCTCCCAACGCACCTGTCTTTCCTGGGACCATTGTATCTGACAGGGTGGGAGGAATGTGTCTTGTGTTTTGTTTGACCTGTGAAAGCCAAATGTGTTTGCTACTTCATGTCAGCAAGAACACACTGTGTATTTTTTTAAAGGTAGCAAAATAATGTTTTTTAAAAAAATTAAAGGTTGTGATGGTTGCCTACATGTAGTTTGAGTCAATCCCTGTTTCTCCCTCTTTTCTGATTATTAAACAGCTGTTTGAAAAAGGAATGGGGAAGGTTGGGGGATGGGTGAAGGAGTGAGCCTTGGAGTGTGAGGTTTTTGTTTCTCAATATGCTGCTACAGTTATAGCACTGGAGCTGGAGGGAAAAAAATAAAGTATTGACCCATCAAAAAAAAAAGAACAAACCATAGGCCAAAACAAAATTAAAATAAAAGACAGTAAAAAAGTATGCTTCAATCTGTATTCAGACACCATCAGTTCTTTGTCTGGGGGTGGATAACATTTTTCCTCATAAGTCCTTCCAAGTTGTCTTGGATCATTGTATTGCTGAGAATAGCTAAGTCATTCACATCTGATCATCTTAAAATATTGCCATTACTTTGTACATAGTAAATTTCACTTTGCATCAGTCCATGCAAGTCTTTCCAGGTTTTTATGGGAGTGTCCTGTTCATCATTTCTTATAGCAGAGTAATATTCCGTCATAATCACATACCACAATTTATCAAGCCATTCCACAATTGATGGGCAGCCCCCAATTTCTAAGTCTTTGTCCCCAGAAAAGAACTGCTATAAATATTTTTGCATATTTAGTTCCTTTTTATTTCTGTTTTTATCTCTTTTGGGATAGACCTGGTGTTTGTATTGCTAGGTGAAAGGGTGTGTATGATTTTATAGCCCTTTGGGTAGAGTTCCAAATTGCTCTATAGAATGGTTGAATTAGTTCACAACTCTTCCTACAGGGCATTAAAATCTCATTTTCCCCACATCCCCTCCAACATTTGTCATTTACCTTTTCTGTTCAATCTAATAGGTATGATTAGTGTCTCTAAATTATCTTAATTTACATTTCTCCAATCAATAGTGAGTTAGAGTATTTTTCATATGCCTATAGATAGCTTTGATTACTTCATCTGAAAACTGATCACATCTTTTGATTGAATGGCTCTTACTTTTATATGTTTGACTTGGTTCTCTATATGTTTGTGAAATGAGGCCTTATAACAGAGAAACTTCAAATCTTTTCCCACAGTTACTATTACTAACTGTATTTCCCTCCATCCTATCCCCCTTTTATTCTATTATCTTTCTCCTTTCACTCTATCCCTTAAAAGTGTTTTACTTCTGATGATTCCCTCCCCCAATCTTCTCTCCCCTCTGTACCACCCACTTCTCTTATCCCCTTCCCCCCCCACTTTCCTGTAGCATAAGATAGATTGCTGTACCCAATGGAATGTGTATGTTATTCGCTATTTGAGCTAATTCTGATGAGAGTAAGGTTCACTCACTCCCCTTCACCTCCCTCTTCTCCACTTAAATGTTTTCCTTGACTCTTTTATGTGAAATGATTTACCACTCTCCATTTCTCCTTCTCTCAGTACATTCCTCTCTCTTACCCCTTCATTTTATTTTGTAGATATCATCCCTTCCTATTCAACCCACACTTGTGGCCTCTATCTATGTATACTCCTCCTAACTACCCTAAGAATGAGAAAGGTCTTATGAGTTACAAATATCGTCTTCCCACATAGGAACGTAAACAGTTTAAACTTAAGTCCCTTATGATTTTCCTTTCCTGTTTATCTTTTCATGCTCCTCTTGAGTCTTGTATTTGAAAGTCAAATTTTCTATTCAGTTCTGGTCTTTTCATCAAGAATGCTTCAAAGTCTTCTATCTCATTGAATATAATTTTTTTTCCCCTGAAGGATTATACTCAGTTTTGGTTGGTAGGTAATTCTTGGTTAAAATTCTAGCTCCTTTGCCCTCTGGAATATCATATTCCAAGCCTTCCAGTCCTTTAATGTAGAAGCTGCTAAATCTTATGTTATTCAGTCTGTGGTTCCACAATACTTGAATTGTTTCTTTCTGGTTGCCTGCAGTATTTTCTCCTTTAGGGGCGTCCAGGTGGCTCAGCGAGTAAGAGCACGGACCCCAGTGTTGGGATAACCTGGGGATAAAATCCGGGCTGAGATACTTAGCACCACACCCAGAAATAATTGGCCTTGTAACCTTGAGCAAGTTACTTAACCCCAATTGCTTTAAAAATTTTTTTCTCCTTTACTTGGGAACTCTGGAATTTGGCTATAATATTCTTTGCGGTTTTCATTTTGGGATCTCTTTCAGAAGGCTATTGGTGGATTCTTTCAATTTCTATTTTACTATGTGGTTCTAGAATATCAGGGAAGTTTTCCTTGATAATACCTTCAAAGATGATGTCTAGGCTCCTTTTATTGATCATGACTTTTAGGTAGTCCAGTAATTTCTAAATTATCTTTCCTGGATCTGTTTTCTAGGTCATTTGTTTTTTCAGTGAGATGTTACACATTGTCTTCTATCCTTCATTCTTTTGGTTTTGTTTTATTGTTTCTTGATTTCTCATAAAGTCCTCCTTAGCTTCTATTTGCTCAACTCAAATTTTTAAAGAATTATTTTCCTCAGTGAGCTTTTATATCTCCTTTTATATTTGGCCAAATCTGCTTTTTAAAGCATTCTTTTCCTCATTGGCTTTTTGGACCTCTTTTACCATTTGACCTAGTCTGTTTTTAAGGTGTCATTTGCTTCAGTATTTTTTGTATGTCTCCTTTACCAATTATTGCCTCTTTTTTCATAATTTTCTTGCATAATTCTCATTTCTCTTTTCAATTTTTCCTCTACCTATCTTACTGGATTTTCAAAATAGTTTTTGAGCTCTTACATGGCCTGAGACAGTACATATCTTTCTTGGAGGCTTGAATGTAGGAGCTTTGACTTTGTTGTCTTCTTCTGAGTGTGGTTTTGATCTTCTTTATCACAATAAAACTTTCAATAGTTAGAGGTTTTTCTGTTGCTCATTTCCCAGCCTTTTACTTGACTTTTAACTCTTTGTTAAAGTAGGGCTCTGCTTCCCAAGTGGAGGGTGCACTGTCCCAATCTTCAGGGGTTTTGTGCTGCCCTTTTCAGAGATACTCCTAGGGACCTGAAAGGTTTCAGTTCTTCCAAGGTGGTATGACCTAAAGAGAGGTGTTCGTTACACTGCTTCCTGGTGTTCTTGTCTGCAAGCTATCACAACCACTCTTCTGCCCTGGAATTGTGAGAAAAGACCCCCTCTCCACTGTGGCTGCAATCTCTGCTATGCTAGTATTCCTCCTCACCCTGGGACAGCCACCCAGGACTGTGACCAGGATCCATATATGGGCAAAGCAGCAGAGTCCTGCCTCAGTGCTAGCAAAAAAAATCCCTGTAAACTCCTTCTGACTAGGTATTTTACCACTTTACTGTCTTTGGGCTGAGAGCTCCAGAAGTAGCCACTATTGATTCAGTCACTCCCAAGCCCTGCTCCTGGTTTGCTTGTGCCTGGTCTATGCTTGTGCAGTCTATACTGGACTGTGCTCCTTTCTTATCCTGGTTTAACAAACCTTTCTTGCCGACCTTCTAAGTTGTCTTTGGCATCTGTGGGCTGAGAGGTCTAGCAACTGCCATTGCTGCCATTGATTCAGTTGCCCTGATACCTGCTCGGGATTTTCTGGGGCCTGGTATGCATTACTGGACTGTATTTCTCTCTCACCTTGGTGCAACAGACCATTCCTGTTGACTTTTCAAGTTGTTGTGGGCTGGAAATTTGTTTCATCCATCTTTTTGTGGGTTCTGATGTTCTAGAATTGGTTTACAGTTATTTTTGAAGGTATTTGGAGGGATTTGGGGGAGAACTCGGGCAAGTCCCTGACTTTCCTCTACCCTCTTGGCTCTGCCTCCATTTTTACCAATTTTGAACATGTAAGGCAAAATCTCAGATTGGTTTTGATTTCCATTTTACTTATTATTAGCGATTTGGAGCAGTATTTCATGTGGTTGTTAATCCTATGCAATTCTTCTTTTTAGGACTCTTTGTTCATGTCCTGAGACCACTTAGCTATTGCAGAGTGACTGTCTATGTAGAGAGAGGCAGACTAAGGGAGAAAAGGAAAGGGAGATATAGAGAGACTGACAGAGACAGAAAGATAAATACACAGAGAGTGAGAGTAATACAGAATGAAATGAGGTGAGGTGAGCAAGGTGAACTGGAAAGAGAAAGTGAAAAAGAGAGAAACAGGCAGGGGAGAGGGTGAAGAATGGAGAGAGACAGAAGGATGGAACAGGAGAGGGAATGAGGTGGAGGACTGCAAGAAAGGGGGAAAATATGGAAAAGAAGAGGGAGATGGAAATAGAGAAGAATGAAGAGGGAAAGAGAGACAGGAAGAATTATGGAGAGATAGAGAGGGGAACAGAGAGGAAGAAATAGATGGAGGTTGGAAAGACAAAGACATAAGAATGGAGAGGGACAGGGTCAGGACACAGAAAGATAGTTAGGATAAGAAGGGAGGGACAAAGAGGGAGAGCAAGAAGAGGAGATGGAAGGAAAGGGAGAGATG
Organism: Petaurus breviceps papuanus; assembly: GCF_028583685.1. Taxonomy (NCBI): domain Eukaryota; kingdom Metazoa; phylum Chordata; class Mammalia; order Diprotodontia; family Petauridae; genus Petaurus; species Petaurus breviceps. Next base: position 1,683 of record NW_027186983.1, on the reverse strand, counting down.
CAGAAGAAGAAAAAGATGAAGAAATAGAGGAAAATGGAGGGGGAGAGACAGATAGAGGGTTACACAGAGAATGAAATAGATGAAGCTATGGAGAGAGAGAAGTATACAGAGAGATACACAAAAAATGAGGCAAAGAGGGAGGGATAGAGGAACAATGGGGGAGAGAGAGTGAGAGAGAAAGGGAAAAGAGGATAGAAAGACATAGACAGGGACAGTAGGGAGAGACAGATCAAGAATAAAGTGGGAAGGGAGAGAGATGCTGTGAGAGACAGAGAATGAGAGAGAAACAGAAAAATAGTAAGAAATAGGATGCAGAAGAGTAGACAAAAACAGGAAAGAGACAGTGTGATGTTGGAGAGGGAAGGGGAGACACACACGAGGGGGGAGGAAGAGAGACAGAGAGGGAGAAGGAGAGAGAGCGAGAGAGGGAGAGGGAAACAGAAACATTCAGGGAGAGGGACAGAGAGACAGACAGGGAAGAAGAGAGGCAGATGGAGAAGGAGAAGGGGAGGAAAGGAGTGACACACACATACAAACAGAGAGGTGGAGAGAGACAGAGAGAGATGGCACAAGACGGAGAGACAGACAGAGAGATGGGGAGAGAGAAGGAAGGAGAGAGACAGGAAGGAAGAGAGATAGAGAAAGGGTGGAATAGAGACAATGAGGAAGAGAGACACAGGAGAAGAAGGGATGGGTGACAAAAAGGAAATAGGAAGGTGGAGATAGAGATGTAAGTGAGGAAGAGACACAGGAAGATACAGAGATACAGACAGAAGGAGAATGAGTCAGAGAGAGGAAGAGAGATAGAGGAAGGGAGAGAGGAGAGGCGAGAAGAGGGGAGGAGAGGGGAGGAAGGGAGAGGAGAGAGAGAGAGGGAGGGAGAGAGAAAGGGAGAAAGAGAGATGGAGGGGAAGAGACAGATAAATGGAGGGAAAGATATAGAGATAGGGAAGAGAGATACAGAGACTGGGAGGAAGACACAGAGAATGAGACAGGCAGGAAAGGGGAGAGAGAGAGAGAGAGAGAGAGAGAGAGAGAGAGAGAGA
>NW_027186983.1:0-537 GCF_028583685.1 Petaurus breviceps papuanus | reverse complement strand
AGCTAGAGAGAGAGAGAGAGAGAGAGAGAGAGAGAGAGAGAGAGAGAGAGAGAGAGAGAGAGACAGAAAGAAAGAGAGACAGAGAGACAGAGAGGGACAGAGACACATGGAGGGAAGACCGGACGAGAAGGGAAATATGGAGCAATAGACCAAAAAAATTGTAAAAAAGCCAGAGACAGAGTGAAGCAGAGAGTGAAACTAATGAAGAGAAAGAGACATGGTGGAAAGAAAGAGAGAGAGAGACAGGGAGAAAGAGGGCGATATAGAGAGGAAGTAGAGAGAGTGTGAGGCAGAGAGACACAGAAAAGGAGGAAGAGATAGAGAGGAAGTAGGGAGTGAAAGACATTGAAGAGGAGAGAGAGTGATAGGGAAGAAGAGAGAGAAAGACCCTTGGAAGGAGGAGAAAGCGTCACAAATGAAGGAGAGAGAAAGATAGCAGAGAATTAGAGAGAGAGAGTAAGAGAGAGAGAGAGAGAGAGAGAGAGAGAGAGAGAGAGAGACAGAGACAGAGACAGAGACAGAGAGAGAGAGAGAGAG
>NW_027186982.1:849-10434 GCF_028583685.1 Petaurus breviceps papuanus | reverse complement strand
TAAATGCTGTATTTTGAATGATGTCATGTTTTGATCTTCTCTGTTCTTGGTTTGTCACTGAATAAAATAGAGAGCACCTATGCTGGTATTTTGAACCTGGGAAGTTGCCTTCTTTTGGCATTACATTACAGTAAGTTACATACTTGGAATTGGCATCTCTTGGACTCTATTCACTCATTTATGTAAAAGCAAATGGAAACCCCAAAGTCCTAGAATTTCTTTCAATGCCAGACTGTTGACTCTGTGAGGGCAGGAACTATTTCCTAGCTAACCTTTGTATATTCCCCAGTGAACAGCATAATATTTTCCACGCAAGAGGCACGTAATAAATTATTTAATTTTTTTTTATCTTTTTGGCAACGAGATATTGGGGGGGGGGGAGATGGCCCACAGCCTGACACATAATAGACACAATATATGTGTGCTGCCTGTCTCAGATATAGCACTGATCAAGAGTCTTTCCAATGACACTAATTCACTCTTAACTTCACCAATCAACCGTGAAGCAAAAGCAAAAAAAATATAAAAAATAATGTTCAAAATTTGTCCTAACATCCCTAAGATATAATATTGTCAAGTTAATAAAGCATTTGATAAAAAAGATATAATATTGTCTCAAATGCTAGAAAATAAAATTAAAAATCACATTAATTTATTGAGCACTTATTAAGCACCTACTATTTGCAAAGTACTCTACTATGTAATGTAGATACAATGACAAATATCGAATAGTCCCTGTCCTCAGGGAGCTTACAGAACATAACACATACAAAGATAAGATGATAGAAAATAGAGAGATGGGGGATAGACTGGACCTATGATTTCACTGGTGCAGGGAGTTCTCAAAATGCAGGTCAGTATCTTCTCTTTAGATTATAGTCTCAGTGAACTGCCTAGAGACCTGGGAAATTAAATGGATTGTCTGCAGCCATGCCATGTAGCCTGTATGTGTCCACGCATTAACCTTGAAGGGAGTTAGGTATTCTAAGAACCAGGAGAAGGAGACATTCTGGGCATGGGAAAGAGTTTTGGAACTGTATGGAGGTAAGAGATGTAATACTGTATTTGAAGAAAAGTAAATCAGTCACTTTGGTTGGAATGCAAGGGGGAGTCATATGAAAGAGTTGAGTAGAATGAGTTAGAGGCAAATTGTGAATGAGTTAAAAAGCCAAACAGAGGAATCTGTATTTTATATTAGTGTAAATAGGGAGTCATTGAAGCTTCTTGAGCAGGTGAAGAACACGTGGTAAGACCTGTGCTTTAGGCACATGGATTTGGCAGTTTTGTGGAATGATTGAATGGAGCGAGACCAATTAAGTCTCACTCTGCAAAAGTCCAGGTGAAAATCAGATGAGAGTGTGAAAGATGTGCAGAACAGAAGATTATTGTCTCATAGAAAGAAATCTGTTCAGGAACCACCAAATACTTTTTTTCCTCCAAGAATTTACAATTATCTATGTTTCTTTTTTTTTATTTTATGAGCACAGATTAAGAGGAAGAAAGAATTCTCTAAAAGACAACTTTGAGATCAAGGACAGAGGAAATTTTGCCTTTCATCAGCTGTTTAAGACCAGTCCAACAGCCTGGTTGATTTTTTCCAGCAATGGTACAAGATGCACATTAGTTCTGAGTTTGTTGGCCTGTGTAATGGCCTCATACTCATTCGTATCCATCATGGGTGATTTCCTTTGCCAGGGAGGATGAGGTAGACTGTTCCCTGAGGTGGCCTGCCCCAGTTTCGCTTCAATTAGTGGGAGTATACCTGCTTCACAGTTGTGCCTTTTGTGAACCGGAAGGCTAGAGACAAGCTGTTTTCCAAGGAAGGCTCAGACAAATTGACTTCCCCTTTGTAGTCTGACAGAGTCTCAGTATGCTGATCTTTATGGTACCACCCAAAGCTGAGCACAGGTCAGTGGTCTGGTTTGTCCTAGTTGATAGGAGGAACTCTCTTGGATACAGTGAGTCAAGTCTGGCTTTTCTCTGTTTGGGTAGAGCTTGAGAGGTCCTTGTTCCCATATGGCCTATAGACCCAGAGATATTTTTTGAAGACAGTATATATTTTTCCATAAATCCTAAAATAAATAAATGTCCCTCTGCCAGTGAATGTCTAGCATCTATCACCAAACATGTGCACCAAGGTCGTTTGGCCCAGAAACACTTGGCTCTTGCATGCATACATTTCTGTACTTGTAATTCTCAACAGTATAAATGCTACATTTAGTTAATCTTCCATTAATTAAGGCCCAGTCATGATCACTGAGTCATAGCAGTAGTCAGATGGATATAGATCTGCACTGTCCAGCATCTAAGTCCCATCCTGGGAATACAGCAAGCTAGAGATATTCCTACTGAACTCTGATTGATTCATACTTTTTGGTCAGCATACTAAACTATCCCCAAGATATCTGAGTGAGCACATAGTCTGTACTGCAAGCTTTAAATAGTGTTGTATTTAACTGACAAGGAGAGCAGGGACCATGTGTTTGTGCCTTTTTTGCATCCCCAACACCTAGCACTTAGTAGGTCTAACAAATGCTTATTATTGCTATTGTTGATGATGAGGATGATGAAGAATCAACCAACAAACATTGTTTAGCACTTACTATGCACTCCCAGGGGGCATCTAGGCCATATAGTGGATAGAAGATTCATCTTTTTGAGTTCAAATGTGGCCGAAGAGACTAGTTGTGTGACCCTGGGTTCGTCATGTAACCCTGTTTGCCTCAGTTTCCTCTTCTGCAGAATGAGTTGGAGAAGGAAATGGCAAACCACTCCGGTCTCTTTGCCAAGAAAATCCCAAATGGGGTCATGAAGAATCAGTTGAAACAAGGGCACAACAACAAAGCACCCCCAGGCATTATGCCAAGCACTTAGGATACAAAGACAAAAATGAAACCGTTACAGATCTCAGGGCGCATCTTCTGACCCAACATCCACTGAATATGCGCACTGGGTTGTTTTACACATACTAGGGATGACTTTACCCTGAGCCGTTCACACCCCTTCTCCAGGTTCTGCCCCACCACTGTGACCAGTTTTTCATATTTGTGAGATGTTCAGCCAAGATTTGGTATTTGGTCCATAACCATAGAATGAGGTAAAGCTAACTGGCACAATCAGTAATCAGACCTACACACTTGGCACTGTTAATTTCTCTAAGCTATGTAAAATTGAGTAAGTCTTCTACTTTCTGTCTCATTAACTTAGGTCAATAACAGTATCCACAAGGGAAGGGTCATCTAGGGGGAGGAGCATGGGAGTTACAATCGGAAGACCTGAATTTGAGGTCCAGCTCCACCATTTCCTCATTGTATAACTATGGACAAGTCATAGGGTCATTGATTTAGAGCTAAAGTGACCTCAGAGGTAATCTGATCCAATTCTTCTCATTTCCCAGTTTGGAAACTGGTACCCAGAGAAAAGAAAGTCACATTGGCAGAAAGGGGAAAGGTTGGGATTCTAACCCAAAGCCTTCAAATCCTTTTCTCCTTTTGGGCACTCTAGCCTCTCTAGGTTTTAGGCAGTATGTATACAGAGCAAGAAGCAAGAAGAAAAGGGAGAAGAGGGATGGGATGAAAAGACAGTGACGAGCTGTAAAAGGGATACTTTTGTGACCTTTGGGAAAGAAGAGGAGGAAGGCAGAGGTGGTGGAACCTTTTTGAGGAGTTTTCAGGCATCCACAGAGACATAGGGTGGCATGTCTAGCTTTTCTTGGAGGATCTCTATGATAATAGGTGGAACAAGGAGCTTAACACGCCTTCAAGGAAGGTAGGGAAAGTCTTGTACCCACAGCTCCTAGGGGACATCACAGATGGGGAAGCTGAAGTTGAGGAAGGTTATGAGAAAAGAGCCACACACATCTAAGCTATTATCAGCTACATGACAGAATATATTTTTAGAGAAGCTTAATATTTTCTTACCTATAATTCTTAATGGAATTATACGATAGCAGAACTTAGAGTTAAATTATAGGATAGTAGAAATTTAGAGCTGGAAAGCACCTTTAACAATAATCCAGTCCAAGGCCCTCATTATCTTTTTTGTTTTTCATTTTTATTGATATCTTTTGTTTCCATATCAACCACATTTCCTAATACCCACTTTTCTTTGCTCCCTCCCTCCGAGAAAGTCATCCTTATAACACAGAGTCGAACAGTGATCTCTCCACATGGAGTACATACATACCTTGTCTTTTCCAGGCCCCTGAACATTCTTGGAAATCATTATGGGCCCCAGGGGAAATGTCTTTTCACCAGGTGAAATGGTAGCTGTGCCAGCAGGTACTGGGAAAGAAAACCCAATCTTGGACAGGTCAGTAAAGGGTAGGAGGAACTGAGCTTTAAAGCTCAAGAGCCTGAGCTCATCCTGTCCGTAGGACTTCACCTGCCCTTCAGGAGAATAAAAGGTCTCTTTTTGAATTCCTTAGGAAAGTCAAGTCCGTTCACCTGTAAGTCAGATGTCTCCCAAAATCCAGTGACTGAAGAGTGATTTGGGCTAATCAGAAGTGATAGACTAATGTACCCACATCCATATTTCAACAGCTATGAGAAAGACAAAAATCTGGCAGGATGTTCCCAGGCCAGGTGGGGGAAAAGAGAAGGTGTGTGTGTGTGTGTGTGTGTGTGTGTTTGTGTGTGTGTGTGTGTGTATATATATGCGTGCACATGCATGTGTGTTGTCACCATACAACTGGCTTACTACTCAGATCAGCAACTCAACACATATCAGAGTCCAAGCAAAGTACATTGAAGAGAAAACAATGTGAGCACTTTATTAAGGCTGTAAATGTTTGGGCTTGAGGGATAAAGGAAGGGACAAAGAAAGGAATGTCCTAATAGTTCTTTATATTTTAATTGGAAAAAAAAATAGGAAAATGTGGGCAGGGAGCTATGTAAGGTAATATGATGCATTAGAAAAAAACAAGGGTCTGAGTTCAAATTCTAATCCTGCTGATCACTGCCTGTGTTGTTATTTCTGTTTGGTTATTTCAATCATGTCCTTCATGACCTCATTTGATGGGAGGGTGTTTTTATTTGTTTGTTTTATTTTGTTTTTGGCAAAGATACTGGAATGGTTTGCCATTTCCTTCTCCAGTTCATTTTACAGATGAGAAAACTGAGGCAAACAGGGTTAGGTGAATTACCCAGGGTCACACAACCAGGAAGTGTCTGAGACCACGTTTGAACTCAGGTCTTCCTGACTCCAGGCTTATTGCTGTATCCATTGGGTCACCTAGCTACTTCCCTCTGGGAAAATCAGGTAACCTCTCTGGGCCTGTTTACTTGTCTGCATTTACTTGTCTGCATTTACTTGTCTGCATTTACTTGTCTGCACAGTGCCTGGGACACAGTAGGTATCTAATAAATGTTGATTGATTAACACTGATTGTAAAATGAGGAAGTAGGACTAATGAGCCTCTGAGGTGCCATTGAGGAAGCTAGGTGGCCAAGGGCTTAACAGGATCAGCGCCTACCCCATCTTGCCTACTTGTACTCTGAAAGAATAATGCTTTCTGTTGACTAGGAAGCCCTCAGCAAGGTCTGGTTCCAGAGACTCCACTGGCTTCCTTTTCTCTCTAGGTCTGTATAAATGCTCCTGTCATTTAAGCCCCTCCCAGGTACTTTATACTGGGATGTCCTATCCTGAAGAAATGGTAGCCTGGGTCCTTGCAGGCTGTGTGATCAGACTTCAATCTCTTACAACCCTGACATCCCACAAGGGCTTCAAGTATGGATCTAATGACTGAGGGCATGCCAGTCATCTGAAGATTAGTCTAGCTGAGGTCAGATAAGCCAACTGCTAGGCTGGCAACAGGATCGTCCTTTAGAGCTAGAAGAGTACTTACAAGTCACTGGGTCTAACCTCCTCCTTTTACAGATGAGAAAACTGAGAACCAGAGAGCTGCCTCTCCAGTGGGGTGATTGATGAATCTCTGTTACGGCAACTTCTGAACACTATCTCTTAAGTCATAGAAGAGAGTTTCTTAGCCATGCATCATGTACTTCTCTGGGTAGGTTGGTAAAGACCTATGGACCCCTTTCCAAGAAGGCTTGTAAATGTATAATACGAAAAGGAAACACATTATATTTAATTATAGTGTTGAAGTATTTAAAAATCCACAAACCATAATTCAGACCCCTGAAGTTTAAGAGGGGCATCTCTTTCCTAGATTGAGAGATGGCTTGAAAGGTGTGAGCTTTGAGGACCCAATGTGAAAGACTCTCTCAGATTATAGGTTTTTTCTGAGCTGGTCGATAGAAACTGCATTTTGCTTCAGAGGTCTCCTGCAGGGACAGGTATAGTGTTTTCTCCTATAGTCAGCCCTTAGACCCAAGCTATGGAGTAATGTGAGTGCCTAGATACAAGAACAGAATGATGCCTTTCGAAGTACACCAGACACATGGCTTCATGCCCAGGAGGGAGCTAGGGGCTGTGCTGAACACAAACCTGCCTCCTTGAGCCACAGCTGGCAGCAAAGATGGTTGGCTTTGTGCCCACCATGCCAGCTGTCTAATAGACCATACCAGTACAAAAAGCCAGCACTCAGGACTCAAAACATTTCTATGATGTGACTCTTGATACCTTTATAAAAGGCAATAAACTGGGCTCGCCCCACTACCCCCCTGAAAGGACCAGAATAGTGATGATGGGAAAATAAAAACATTAACCAAGTTAGCCCTGAAGTGTATATGGATAGGGTGCTAGACGTGGACAGGAAGAGGCATATTCAAAGCCTGCCTCAGACACCGACTGTGTTATCCTAAGCAAGTCACACGTTCTCTGTTTCTCATTTTCTTCATCTATGAGATGGGGGAGGGGAGGAGGGTAATAATGGCACCTCCCTCATAGGGCTATCAGAAGGATCAAATGAGATAATTTGTATAAAACTCTTTACAAACTTTAAGGCACTATATAAACACTAGCTGTTATCATTATTGTTATTAATTTCATATGAGAAATCAGAACTTAGTACATGTAAGGAGAGTTTGAGAATTCTTTGTACTTGCCCTTCATACCATAACTTCTCAGTGAATATCTTGTCTTAAAGCTTATGGAGTCAAGTCATTGTTTATTAATGGAGATACACTGGTAGGGGCTTGAGAAAAACAATACCAGAAGGGTCAGCCATACTCTGGGGTCTGCAATCTGTGAGTACAAGTGCCCAACTTGAGGAGTGTCCCTAAAGGGAGTGCTACAGAAGAAATAGTTAAAACCAGGAGAATGGACGAATTATAGTAGAAAGAAAAGAGCAGATTGGCTACTCATTTCCTAGTCATTTCCAGATGGTGCCATCTGGACTCCTGTTCTTTTTTGCCTCCCTCTAGGGCTCAGACTCCTCTTCCTGGCACCCTGGGTTCTGATATTTGAACTTTTACTCTATCATGGCCTAGAACTAGATGATCCCTCAATTTCCTAGACATTTCCAAATCACATTGTTTGAACTGTGGCTCTCTATGCTACTACCCTTTCCAACTCTAGTCCACTTATATATGTTAGCTTCCCTAGTTAGAATGTAAGCTTCTTGAGGGCAAGAACTATCTCTATTTTGCAAATGTATCCTTAGTACTTAGCACAGTTATTGGCATATGGTAAGCACTTGAAAAATAGTTTTTAATTCATTTGATTATTCATTCATTCATGACTCTCATATTTTATATAGATGGGAGAGTAGTTAATGGCATCCTCTTGGTTATCATTTTTCATACGAATAAAGTCTGAGATTTCTGTCCCCCTGCATAACTTTGGCATCCTTTTTCATTGACCTTCTGATAATAAACATCAAAACACAAAACAGGGAAATGTGTCCTTGAGATATCCATGCCTGTGATGGAAGAGATTGAACACAGAGTCCTGGTCAAGGAGAGATTCCCTATGGATGGTTTGATCTCATCCTGTAGAATCTCCTGGAAGACGTAGGTCTGTGATCATCCAAAGTAGTCTGACTTGTCCATTTGCAGAGGAAAGACCGAGTGGGTGAAGAATGCCTCCTACCTAGATGGCAATATGCATTTAAATGAACGCTCTAGAGAACTGGGACAGACAATATTGAGAGATAAGAAGATGGGCAGAGTTGGATTGGGTTGACTTTACAAAATGGCAAAGCTCCTTTACTGACCCCAGGTCCCATGTTTTCAAGAGTAACATTCTAAGGGTCAACCTCAAAAATTTCTAAATGAGTATTACACTGAATGAAATGGAAAGGCCCATGGAGGGTGTGAGCAGATTGTATTATTTAACAATCAGGGGCTACAATGATGAGCAGGTGTAAAAGAGGTCACGAAGGAATCATATGGTAGGGAAAAGGCTGATTATGTGGCAAGAATGAGAAATGACAGGCGAGCAGCTGGAGTACTCCATCAATACCCTTGCAGTGTCAGGAGAAACTGAAGACCTCTAACACATGGGGTAGATTCCTTCCTCCTCCTTTCCCCCTGCCCTGCAGAGATTATCAGAGGGCATGGACAAGAATTACATAGAAAGGGCAGGCTCGGACGCACAGAGATCTGTATCCATCAAGGAGGTCACAGGTCCATTTCAGCATTGGTGTACTCATCAAAGACTGGGATACTCTTTTTGGAAGAGATGGGATTTGAGCTAGTCCTTGAAGGATGTATGGACATGCTAACTTCTTGAGGATAAAGGTTGGGTTTTCAATGTTCCAAAGGGAACTGCTGTCCTGTGGTGATCCTGAATGCTAGGCCTGAACTATTTAGCACTGGTACAAACCCTTGGATTGTATTGGAGAAATTGGCCCACTTGGGATCAATCAGTATGTCCACTCACAGAAGACCCATTCCCCCCTAGCCTGACCTGACAGGATCGATTTCTAGTCCCAAGTTGTGTCCCTTTGTGGATGATTCCTGACTCCGAAGAATGTGAGGAATGCAGGGGCTATCTGTACCCACTCACAATTCAACACAATAATGATAGCACACACATTTATGTCAGATTATGGTGACAAAGCAATGGAAATACATTTTCTCATTTGATCCTGTCTTTTGAGGATATTTTAAAGTTCATAAACTCTTAGATCTAAGCCATGTGCTTGAACCAGCAACACATTTATTGGCATACATGCCTGGTTAAGAAGGGAGTAGTGAGTCTTTGTTCAGAACAAAGATTTATTTTTTCCTTTGTTGTATTGTCTAGCAACAGCTGCTTTCCACATTTACTATGTCCATTAGTGTGTTCTGTATGTTACTAGTTTTCATGAGGCTCAAATAAGATAATGTATGTAAAACACTTAATCCAATTTAAAGTACTATATAAATGTCAGTTGTTGTTGTTATACTGTTATACATTTATGTAAGGATGGGAACTGGACCTACAACTTTATTAATATAGGAAATACCCTGGAAAGGGAACCAATCTGACTGATGCTAGTTGGCTCTTCTCTGCAACTTAGGAAGCTACCTGGAACATGGCTTGCCTGGCATCCCACGACTAGTATATGGCATAAGGAGGACTTAAACCCATGTCTTCTTGGCTTTGAGACCATGAGTTTTCTATCCACTATACCACACTGCCTCTTACATCTTTCCTTCCTTCCTTCCTTCCTTCCTTCCTTCCTTCCTTCCTTCCTTC
>NW_027186982.1:0-839 GCF_028583685.1 Petaurus breviceps papuanus | reverse complement strand
ATCCATCCATCCATCCATCCATCCATCCATCCATCCATCCATCCATCTATCTCATGGGCTATTTTGTGCCCGACCTGTGGTAGAACCTTCCGAGTTTGTATTGGTCTGATCAGCTGCAGTCAAACACACTGTGATTTGGTTCTAGAATGGCAATGTCATCTTGGTCCTCTTCAAGAACAAAGGACAACAAGAACTTATCTATCTATCCACACACATATGTATGTTTATTTTTAGATATGTGCATGCATATATGTATATAGGTGGATTTGTATATATTTTTATCTATAATATACATAGCTACAGATATAATTGAATATTTTATTGCATTATCTCAATGTTAATATCACTATTATCTACTATATTAGTGTGATAGTAATGGCATTTAAAGATTCCCCTGTATTGGCTTGGTTTTCAAATTGATTGTGTTAAAACCCAGAGCTTGTTAATCCCACCTGTGGGATGGGCTTGTTGATGTGAAAAGAAAGTCCTGAATTGGGAGGAGCTGGTGATGTAGATTTGGAGAGACACTAGAGAGAGGCGGAAGATCTTTTTTGGAAGCAGCACCTCATGGAGAGAGAGAGAGACTAAGAGAATTGCTGGTGGCCGCTTTGAATTGCCCTGGACTTTTGAGACCTGCCCCCTGAGCTGCCAAGGACTGAGGAGACATGGCTGTTTTGCTGGTACTTTGTCTGTCTGTTTTGATGTTCTTTTGCCAGATTTGTCCACTGGTGAAAGACAGTCCTTTTGTTGAAGAAGTCCTGGAACCCGGCTGTTCGCTAAGAAGCCCTGAGACTGTCCTGCAGACAGAGAGTGAATACTGTCCACTGGTGAGGGACAGT
>NW_027186981.1:0-15110 GCF_028583685.1 Petaurus breviceps papuanus | reverse complement strand
TTAAGTGACTAGCCCAAGGTCACATATTATAGTATCAGAGGTAGGATTGGAATCCAAGAGTCCCTTGTATGTTGCTTTCTCATATTTGAGTTCATCTTCGTCATTATCATCAATCATCATTACTATTTATGTAGCACTTTAAGACTTAAAAAGCACCTACCTTTGATACTCACAATGACTCTGAGAGGTGATATTAAAATACTATTTTATAAGGAAAAGGAGGCAGACAGGGGTTAGTTAAGTGATTTACCCAGGATGACAGAGCTAATAAGAGTCTGAGGTCAGATTTGGAATTAGGCCTTCCTTATTCCAAGTTCAGCACTCTATCTACCATGCCAACTATCTTCCTCTGTGTAAGTGAATCACAAATCTACTGCGTCATTGTCCTTTCACATACTGTTACAATGTATATATGTATAATATACATGTTCACATTTATTATGATAGTTTGTAATCACTTTCCCCCCCTATTTAAACCAATATATCTGGGAAGATACAACCTTGATGATCTTGTTTGTATGAAGATAATTGTTGTTAAAATAATCCTTAAAATCACTAAAAAGTAAGCTAAAATATGATTTGCCTGATGCTGTTGTCATATTGCTTGAGAAAAACAGAAAACAACAACAACTGTGAATTGACGATTTTCAGTAAAGCTCAGAAATCTGAAAACAAATTTATAGAAGTGTGACCATGAATGGAGAATATTTTTTTTCATCACTACTAGTAGCTATTCAAGGGAAGATGTTATATAAGATATGAAAATCTTTTAGCTCATAAAACAGGCAGTCTGTTCCAAGTATAGTAAGGGGATTGTTCTAGAACAGATAATTTCTCTGATAATTTGACCCTTGTAATATTCACTAGGCTTGTAGTTACCTTGAATGATTGCAATGCTTACAGATTTAAAAAAAAATTTCTTTGTGATAACAAGAATTCATGGAAGATTATTTTTAAAACATAAACATTGAGTAAAGTAATATATTATGTTTTTTATCTGTTATTTTATCATTTTTTTTTTTTAGTACAGTCACATTCACACTTTCTGAGAAGTCTGGATAATATTTTGTTAAGGCCCTTTTATTGTGTTATAGGCTGTAGAATCCAGACCCTTGAATTAATATTCGGACAGGTATAGAAATCATGGAGGTGACAGAAATTTAGAATGTTTCTCAACAGCCCATATATTCTTTCAAATAACTTCTTAGGATGTCTTCTGGAACTCTGGGACTCCGTGAGACGAACACAGTTTGAAAGCTAGTGACTTAAAAATCAGGCTATTTTTTGGGCTTATTTTATCTAGCATAAAATCCAAGAAGTGGTAGCACAGAAAACAAACAACAGCAATATATACATAGTTTTCTCTAAATAAATTATGGCAACCCCACCGTTTGGAGTATTATTTAAAGTGGTTTCAATTCCACATTGGTCAGTATTTTGTTCATGTAGTTTGAAATGTGATCATTTACACATATGAATAGATTTGGCTGCTTTTATTCTTAGTTTAGCCTATTCTCATTATTCATGGCTCTTTGGAGTGCATTTTATAAGGTGATGTTTTCTCCTCCAAACTCTTATTTTGATAATCCTGCACTGCTAGAATCACTCAGAGGTCTATCACTTGTAGGGAATTTTAAATTAAACTTTAATGATAATATTACCAAATATGTCTGCTTGGAGAGAGACACATCTATCACCTGGGTAGCATTACACTCTCTCAATTGAAAGTATGACACTCAAAAGACTTCTGTCTCATTTTTTTCTCTTTTTTCTTATATATTACTTTTTGTCACTGCTGCAGAATCATTTATCATTAGTAAATATTAATGTTGGCATGGCAATCATTTTCAAGTGTTAGTGGAATGGAATACTCAATATAATCTTCCTCTTTTGTTCTGTTTGCATGACAATACTATTTTTATTAATATTATTAATTTCATTATTCTAATCTTGGTTGATGGAGGATAAAAGGGAATGGTCCTGGGATAAGTAACTATTCTTCCATTCTTCTTTTATGTTTCATGTTCTGTAGTCCAGGGAATACACAGATAAAACCTTTTTTTTTTAAATCTCAATAAAAGCATTAGAGTTTGTAGTAGTGAGCAACATTTGTTTCATTTGCACTGGGCTAGTTTTTCCTCAAAGAGGCAAATACCATTTTCTACACCACTCCAACCCCAGAAAGTAGGGTGGTTTGAGCTATTGATGTGGTTACCTTGTCTCTTAGGGCATGAAATGCCCAAACTATTAGGATTTAGTGTTCCATAGGCTTGCGTGGTGTGATAGTAATGGCAATTAAAGATTCCCCTGTATTGGCTTGGTTTTCAAATTGATTGTATTAAAACCCAGAGCTTGTTAATCCCACCTGTGGGATGGACTTTTTGATGTGAAAAGAAAGTCCTGACTGGGAGGAGCTGGTGACGTAGATTTGGAGAGACAAGAGAGAGGCAGAAGTTCTTTTTGGGAGCAGCACCTCGTGAAGAGGAAGAGACTAAGAGATTGCTGGTGGCCGCTTTGAATTGCCCTGGACTTTTGAGACCTGCCCCCTGAGCTGCCAAGGACTGAGGAGACATGGCTGTTTTGCTGGTACTTTGTCTGTCTGTTTTGATGTTGTTTTGCCAGATTTGTCCACTGGTGAAAGACTGTCCTGTTGAAGAAGTCCTGGAACCTGGCATTTGGTTAAGAAGGCCTGAGACTGTCCTGCAGACAGAGAGTGAATACTGTCCACTGGTGAGGGACAGTACTGAGAGTGAATACTGTCCACTGGTGAGGGACAGTACTGTTGTTGCAGGGGTCTGGAGACTGTCCGGCAGACAGAATGAATACTGTCCACTGGTGAAGGACAGTGCTGTTGTTGCAGGGGTCTGGGAGCCTTTCTGTTGGTTTAGAAGCCCTGAAGAAGGATTTTCTTGTTGTATGTTTACAGAAATCCTGGGAGAGGGCTTTGCTAATGTGTTCAGGGGTTCTAGGACTGTTCTACAGACAGAGGATAAATTCATGAAGGGACTGGCAATGTATCTTATGGCCTTGCTAAGCCTTGTCTCCCCAGGAATTAAGATTGCTGAGAACTTGCCTCCTGTCAAGATGAAGAAAAGACCTCCATTTGGGTATTAAGTGCTGTGTTTAAACTTGATGTAACTCTGGGGTAGATTCAATTGTGATCCAGGGGTGGGGAACTTTTGACCTTATTGTGCTCTGTGATTGACAAGTGAAGGTACTTTACCTATGTTTGGAAACTAATCTCCATTTGAGAAGAGGGGTTTTGTGGTGGACCAAATGAAGGTATAGCCTAGGGGTGGAGAAGTATTTAGAACAGAGACTTTGTAATTGATTGAATGATTGGAAGATCCTGGGGTGGGGTAGTACTTGGAGATTATTTAATCACACTTAGTAAATGCTGTATTTTGAATGATGTCATGTTTTGATCTTCTCTGTTCTTGGTTTGTCACTAAATAAAATAGAGAGCACCTATGCTGGTATTTTGAACCTGGGAAGTTGCCTTCTTTTGGCATTACATTACATATGCTTCCCAACTTCCTCCCTTTTTTCCTCTGCTATACAATTTTTATGCCTCTATGAGTGGCATAATTTACCCTTTTCCACTTCAACCATTCCCTTTCTTCCATTGCAGTCCCTTTGTAGCCCTTAATGAGATTTTTTTAAATCATCATTTTGTGTATTTTATAGTCATACCCTCTACTTATCTATAACCAGTTTTCTCTTATCAAATAGCAGGGTGTGTGTGTGTTCTCCTTGTTTACCTTTCTAAGTCACTGTTGCATCTCGTAATTGGAGGTTGAATTTTCCATTGAGTTCTGACTTTTTTATCAAGAACGTCTGGAACTCTGTTATATCATTGAATGACCATCTCTTTGCCTGGAAGAATATGCTCAGTCTCGCTGGGTATGTGATCCTTGCTTGTAACCTGAGCTCTTTTGCCTTGCGAAAAATTGTATTCTACTGCCTATGATCTTTCAGTGTAGAGGCTGCCAAATCCTGTGCAGTCCTCACTGTGGACCCTCAATATTTGAATTGTTTCTTTCTGGCCACTTGAAGTATTTTCTCTTTTATCTGGTAGTTCTGGAGTTTGGCCACAACATTTTGAGGACTTTTCAGTTTGGGATCTCTATCAGCAAGTGTCCGGTGGATTCTCTTGATTTCTATTTTACCCTCAGGTTCTAGTATCTCAGGGCAGTTTTCCTTAACGAGCTCTTGGAGAATGTTGTCCAGGCTCATTTTTTTATCATAATTTTCTGGTAGGCCTATGATTCTCAGATTATCTCTCCTGGATCTGTTTTCCAGGTCAGTTATTTTTTCTTTGAGGTATTTTACCTCTTTTTCTAATTTTTCATTCTTGTTGTTTTGCTTGGCTAATTCTTGGTTCCTCATAGAGTTATTTGTTTCCATTTGTTTAATTCTGGTTTTTAGCAAATCATTTTTCTTGGTTAATTTTTGAAGCTCCTGTTCCATATCATACACTTTTATTTTTAGAGAGATGTTTTCCTCATTATAATGTTTTTCTAATTCTGCTATTTTCGTTTTGAGAGAATTATTCATTTTGTCTTCTATCTCTCTCATTTTGTTTTCAAAGTTCCTTTTGATCTCATCTAGGAGAGCCTTCTGTGCTTGGGACCCATTCCCTGTTGAAGTTTCAGCTTTGGGTGTGGAGTCCACATTGTCACCGTCTGAGGTTGGTTCCTCCCTCTGAGGATAGTAGGACTCCAGAGTCTTTGTCTTTGTAGTCTGCTTTCTATCCATTTTGAGGCAGGGTCCTAGCCACGCCCTTCCTCTAGGATCCCAAGCCTTTACTGTAGAGGGTTTTGCCCTGGGGCAAGAGTTACTATGTTTTCAGGGTCATCCTAGTCTTTGGAGGTCCTGAAAGGGGCTTTTTAAAAAATTTTCTGGGCTATGAAGAGGTAGGCCCAGGAGTGTTTGCTGTCCAGGACAGGGGCCCCTGTATTTGCTTCTTACCTTGCTCTTTCCAGTCCCAGCCCTTTGGTGATAGGCCTCGTAGTGGACCTTGTGGTTGGTGGGAAGACTTGCCCTCCAAGTTGATCAGGCTGCTTCCTGGCCTGCCCCTGGGTCTGCTGGCCACGCCGTGCCTTCCTGGCCTGCCCCTGCATTTCAAGGTGAATTATTACAATACCTAATTTATGTGAATTTATTCATCAGTATTGGAGAGTGGCATCATACTGGATGAATGTTGGTGACAGTACTAGTATGTCACAGTTCCTCAGGGTTACCTTATGATGGAGCCCTGAAGGGAGAAGTAGTCAGTAGCCCTCTAGGAATGCAGCTGGCCAATTCAAGGGGAAACTAGGAGGAGACCAGAATGAGTGTTGTAAGTGCATCACTTTCCAATTTGGAATCATAAAACTAAATCATCTGTTTTAAAGAGTGAGTATAAGTTGGAGTGGTGGATGAAATTAACATTCAATTATAAGGAGAAAGAGAAAGAGAGAGAGAGACTTGTAATTGTTACTATTATGAATTTCATCATCTCACTTGACATCACTTCCATATCTCCTTGTATTATTCAGTAAGTTAATTAGTTAGATGCTCAGATTCCATTATAGTATATCCTATTTTATCCAGTCATCTCTGATTTTTTTTTTACTATTACAATAAAGTCATTATGAATGTTTTTATACAACTAAGTTCCTTTACCACAGTATTTTAAAGAAAAATTCTGGCAAAGGAATGGCTGGATCAATTTTATTTTTACATTAAGTAAATTTTGATATTACTGGGGTGGCTAGGTGACAGTTACTAGAGTACTGGTCCTGGAGTCAGGAGGACCTGAGTTCAGATCCAGCCTCAGACACTTAGCACAAAAACTAGCCATGTGTCCTTAGGCAAGTCACTTAACCCCAATTGCCCTCCAAAAAGAAAAAAAAAAGATATTACTTTCCATAAACTTTATAACAGCTTACAGTTGCCTCAACTATATTTTTATAGTCATATCTATGTCTTCAACTGAAATCTTTAATTTTATCCTTTTTTATTTTGCTCAATATTTATAAGGTGATATATCTTTGCCTATTTTCTACTTGTTTGATTATGAGGAAGTCTGATCATCTTTCGATGTGATTCATATATTAACATTTTATATTTCTTCTGAAAGTGATCTGTCCAAAGAAGGTCAAGGCAGAAAGAGCATTCCCATATATATCAACATATTCACAGCTGTACTTTTTGTAATAGCAAAGAACTAGGATCAAAATAAATGCACATTGGTTGGAAAATAACCAGGCAAATTATATTTCATATATAATAGAGAATTTCTGCAATTCAAAAAAGCAATCACTATGAAGATTTTAGATAATCATGAGAAGACATGAATTAATGTAAAATAAAACAAATGGAATCAAGAAAACAATATATAGAATTAGAATGAGTGGTATACTGAAGCCAGATTAACCAACTTGCAAGAGCTGTTTTGTCTGTTTGTTTGTATTTAATGTATTTAGACCTCAAATCAGTAATGAATACAAATCATGACTTGATTTATTGTTTTGGTGGTTGTCTAGACTTAAGAAAGTGTTAGTAATTTATAAGGTTCTTAAACATTTACCAACACATCCCTGACTACAACAATGTAAGTAAAAGAACCAATGAAAAATGAAATTTAAAGCTGTGTAATTAGAGGGACTTAGGGATGATCCCTTATTTCAGAGGTGTGTTTGAGGTGGTAACTGTAGAAGGGGGTTATTAGTGTGAAATATTGCTTACATACACAGATACAATTGATATCTAAGTATTGATGAACTGCTTTTTTCTTCTTGCTTCCTTTCCTGTCTTTCTGATGTCTTTCCTGTCTTCCTTCATTGTTCTTGTTCTTCTTGTTCTCCTCCTCCTCCTCATGTTTCTCCTCTTCCTCCTCCTCCAACTCCTCCTTCATGTATGGCTCAATGAGTACAGGTGAAGAAAAATATGTTTGGAAATGAAGATACCATGCAGAACAAAAGATGTCAATAAAATTCAAAGTGAAAAAAGAGAGAAGTTTTTTCTCTTAATGCTGTTTGGACACTTTTCCATTGAGTAGTGTGAAGTGATTGACAATTGTTAAATCTATTTTTAAGAGCACACTCAAATTACCCCCCCCCCAAAAAGGATTTTTTTTAAAATTGACAAATTCCAATTTGAGCAAAATAACTTTAGAAATGAGACTACTGCTTATATGCTAATAAACCTGAAGCACAAAATGAAATAGATGATGATTTAAAACATATAAAATAATAAAACTTAAAAAACAATATATAACTTAAATGGACCCATAACTAAAAGAGATGAAAAAAAATCATTCTAAAGCTATTTTGCAAAATGGTACTGTGCCCAACCAGAGTCACAAGTTAATCTGATCAATCTTTTAAGTAACAATTAGCTCCTAGCCTATGTAGCACCTATTATATTTTGATATATAACATCACTATTTTCATGATGCTTGATATAAGCATCTGCTTGATATAATATCTGTCATTTTTAATCATTTTCTATTAAATTCAGGTCAATTCAACAAATCAATAAGAATTTAATTAAGGAATTATTAAATAATTTTAGTTCCCATAATAACTCTAATCCATTGTATTATTATTTAGTATTAATTTTATTGTATTGTGGCCTATATTATAGATAAAAATTTCTATTTGCATCTTCTTTGTGACCTAGAACATAATTATTTTGAGCATATGTCCAATACTCAATCTACAACTTCTTACATTTTGTGAGCAATTTGTTTTTCTTGACTTGAGAAGTGTGAATCATTCAACATAATTACCTTTTTTTTGGCTAAGAGGTTTGGCAGATATACTTCCTGGAGGCATAAGTTGTCCCTAAAATCTTGTAGAACTCTAAATATTTAACAAATGTCCATCTCATTCAGCAGAGCATACAAAGCTTTTGGACGCAGATAATTCTCTGATCATAGTCAATTTCTTTGATCATCCTTGTTCTTCTCTGATAAGTCCACTGGAAATCTTTCTGATTTTTTTTCTTTTATTTATTCTCTCCTGTATATTTCATGGTGTTTTGTTTTTAATATAACTGTTTGGAGTGGCCAGGTGGCGCAGTGAGTAAGAGCGCCAGCCCTGGCCCTGCATTGGGAGACCCAGGATCAGTTCCGGCCTCAGATACTTGGCACCCACACAAAATAACTGGCCGTGTAACCTTGAGCAAGTTAACGCCAATTGCTTAAAAAAAACAAAAAAAAAAAGAAAAAATTTAACTGTTGACTTTTCCTAGGATG
Source organism: Petaurus breviceps papuanus (assembly GCF_028583685.1). Lineage (NCBI taxonomy): Eukaryota > Metazoa > Chordata > Mammalia > Diprotodontia > Petauridae > Petaurus > Petaurus breviceps. The sequence goes on along the minus strand of NW_027186981.1, from coordinate 6,865 downwards.
TACTTTGGATAGTTAAAACTTTGTTTTATACATTATTGCAAAGTTTTATTTACTCATGTATTCTTATTTCTTTATGTTAGTTTTGGAAAGTTTATAAAGATTTATTGAAAAAAAAATGCCCTTAATATGTTTAGATTCTTTTCCCAAAAAATTAGGAATGATATGAATGCATTTCCAAAACACAAGAAAATCACTACTTTATTCCTTGCAAGGGCCAGCCTTCCTCCTTTAACAATTGTCCAGAGAGTTTTCTTTTTTTGGCCTATGGCAAACCCCTGTTTCTCCAGTTTATTTTCTTCTACAGATCCACATCCTCTCACTGGTGCTTCCAGATTTAAAAGCCCTAAAGGCAAATCCAAAATAGGAAAATTCAAAAGGATTTGGGCAATGGCAGGATCAAATGGAATTAGTCCCTTTGATGAAGTATTATAATTCTATGGATTAATGATCGTTATTATACTGAGGTTCCATTATTTTACAATAGCTTTGAAAAACGCGACTTAATCACATAAAAATCATTTGAAAAATAAATGCCTTATTGAACATGTTACAAAATGAAACATAACAATGCCAATCAATCTCTTTTTCCATTGTTGCTAATGAGAACCAATTTCATTAGAGAGATAATTTTATATATATGTTATTGTGAAAACTTATTGAATTATATACTTTTCAAACTAGAATTATTGACCTTATTCAGAAAGATAGATAGATAGATATGTACATATACACTTTGTAACAGTACTATGTTAAGCAAACTCTAGAAATGTAAATACTTAATAAGTTTAAATTCTAATAGGGATGACAAAACATAAAGGGGAATTAAAGTTGCTGGAGGCTAAGGGTGCCCATGCTGGGCCAAGACTGCCAGTAAGGAAGTGGAATAATTCAGAAAACAAATTGGAAAGAAAATGAAGTGAATCATGGAGGGGGTCCCACATGTAATAGTCCCAGCAGCTAGAGACTCTCCAATCAGCTGAGCATAACCCAGATCAAAGAGTCTTGAAGTTTTTTTAATTCCATTAAAAAGTATCAAACAATCTATGAAAGATAAGTTATGCAGAAACAAACCATATAATGTAACTGTAATAGAAAAAAATCATGTAACATACTCTCTTGATTTGCATAATAACTGGAATTTATATGGCACTTTAAATTTTTCTAAGTACTTTGTATACATTATCTCATTGGAGCCTGAAAGCAACATTGTAAAAGCTACATATTAGTGGTATAATTATTATCCTTATTTTAGAGATGAGACAGCTGAGGCTGGGCGTGGCCCACGGTCACAGAGCAGGATACAATGGAGGATAGATTTGAATCTGGATCCTTTGGACTTGAGTTCAAAAAGCTATCCACTAATCCACTATATTTTTCATTGTTAGAATATAAATAGAATTATAGAATGTTTCAGTCAATAAAGTGATTCAAAAATTAATAGCTGTCACATTTTGTTTGGTTTTTAACTGACAGGTACAACTTGTTTTACAGAAATAATAAATGGCATTAATACTTTAAAAGTATTTACTTTCACAAAGCTTTTTGTAAATTATTATTGCTTTTAAATTTAGAAAAACTTCAATTTGGCAATTTCAATTTTTTTCTTCCTGATGATTAGAATATAATCCAGAATGACTTTGCCTCTGAGCTTCCAGTCCTTTGTAAAATATTAAAAAGCATTGTTTGGTACTCTTTATATCCTCTTAGGATATTTTTTATCTAAATATACATTATGGTATTTTTGTTATTTGCATTAATCATTGTTAATACAAGCATGATGTTTCCATGAAGCACAGTATAAAAAATAAACAGAAGCATTTTTCTGTATATTCTGCAGAAAAAAAGATGTCAGTTCCCATGCATTTCTACATCTTTTTAACCGCAGTTATGACTGGAAGATGTTTTAGGTTATATAGAAATAATAAAGGATAGATAGCATACTCATCTACATCCTCAAGAAGATGGGCTGAATATTTAGAAATAAACTTATCTGAAATGTGTAGGATAGCTGATATTAAGTAAATACATAACCTATATTTATGTTTAAAAAACTAGAATCACCTTTTCCTTCTTTTAAAATTCATTGTGAGTAATTTTAGGAAAAGAGGTGTGCATAACGTGATTTTAAATCAGAATTCAGTAAAGCATCTTTTTTTCCCATTATTTTTATAGACTAAATATGATTAATTTCATTAATTTATACATATATTAAAACATTTATTTCTGATCAAATTATTTACAATTATCACCAGTCAAATTAGTTTTATTTCATAACCATTTGAGAAATTTTAGGCTCAGATAAACATTTAATTGGATTCATCTAAACAAGAAGATTAAAAGAAAGATTGTTATGGGTAATTTTATTGGTATAATGAACTCCCAGCAAAAAAAAAAAAAAGCCTTGTTTCAATTTAAAAGGGTATATTCTCTGGTATTTAGAGTATTAGAGACTTGTCTAAGGAAATAACTTAAGTAATTTACCCAGGGTCACACAGACAGTACATGTCAAACACAGAATGGCCTACCTGAAATTGGCAAGGTCTATTCATATGGACACTTCCTCTCAAGCAATGAGAGCTCAAGTAAATGTTGAAAACTGTGACCTCTCTGATTTTCTCTTCAATAATTCTTCAGAAACTAGAAATAATAATGTAATTGGTACAAATCACCCCATACAGATCTTGTGTGCAATAGAGCACTCAAATTAATTACTGTACAATTTTTTGTATATGGAGGAAGAAAGGCAGATTTGTTCAGTTGTGGTGATTATATGTGTGCGTGTGTGTATGTATGTATGGAGAAAGAGAGAAACAAAGAAGGTGAGGAAGAGAGAGAGGGAGAGAGGGAGAAGGAGAGACAGAGACAGAGAGAGAGAGAGAGAGAGAGAGAGAGAGAGAGAGAGAGAGAGAGAAGAGGGAGAGGAGAGAGAGAGAGAGAGAGAGAGAGAGAGAGAGAGAGAGAGAGAGAGAGAGAGAGAAAGAGAGATGTTGTCGACCTGAAAATTTTGTTAAAAGAGGTAAACAGGCTAGGTAATATGTAAATTCATATTGTTTATTCCCTTAAAGCTATCAAAAGCTAGGGACCACATATGTACAAGGGGCCAAGAACATAAATTCTGATTGACAGATAAAAGAATGACCAGGCTTAAATGAATTTTAGAACAATCCCAATCTCAGAATCTCTATGTGACTCAAATTTATGCTCCTCAGATATGTTTAACCATATTATGAGACAGGAATTTTCTTATTTGAATAGATGATAAATACAATAAGATAAGAGAGCTGACAAAGTGTCAATAGAAATTATGACCCAGAATATCTGTGTTTTCTTTACCATTAACATGCCATAACATAGTATGTGTCCATAAAATATAAAGATAAGTAAAAATGCCATTATTCAAGTCAGGTTAAGGGTCTTGTCCTTAATGGCCATAAACAGAGGAAAATGTGCTCTTAAGTCAGCCCCCTCTGACCTTGTTAACATAGGAAGAGGCATTCTCTGAGTTTACTCAGAGAACAAATGGATAACTTAGGTTGAGGTTCTTCTTCTGGTTAATTAGTTCAAGAGCTAGCCTTTATTGAGGTTGAAATGATATTAAATGATTATCAATGTATACATGTATGTGTATATATTTCTGAGAAGGGAATCAGGGTTGCATTGAGCTATTGATCAACTGTTGAATACTTCATTATATCTGGTTATCATTTGAATACTTTTGGACCATAACTAAATTGCCATTTGCCAACCTCAAAAATCATATTAACTTTAAACGGGTGTATTCATCCTTTACATTCATTCAGACGTGAACACACACACACACACACAAACCACACATACACAGAAGCATTGCTTACTTATTTATTATATTTGCAAGGTAATATGAAGGGTAAAAACATTCATGGACTGAAAGAATTAAATGAGTACTTTTTTTTCCCTTTCTTAACCCTTTCAAAACCTCAGAAAACTACTTAGTACAGTGAAAGAGCAGGTACTGAATTAAATATCTCCCCAGTGAATTGTCAGAATTAATGCATTCCTAAATTCATTGATTGCTTCTAGGTACTCATTTAGACCCAGACAACTTTCTGATTGTACTTGAGATTAAAACCTCAATTACACAATATCACTATTTCCCAAAGAGCCTCAAATTTTATGTTGTTTTACACCTACAAGAAAGGTCATTGGGGTGGTTTTAAGGAAATTGTATGGGTTCATCCCAGTCAAACTACTAATCTTGCTTTTTTGAAGCCTTGCTTCTGGAAAGCAACTTGCTCAGGGGAGGTAAGCAAAGACTGATTCAAATGCAAATATATCTACTTAAGTAGATAAGCTCTTCTGCTTAAAAAAAAATGATAAATGAGTTTCCTGGGAATGGTGACTGTCTATCAGCTTGAGGTGAGTCAATCAGGCAGCCTCTAAGCTATTGAACTAAGGATCTGCATTAATATTAGACAAATGTCAACATGCACACCAAAGAATAAAGAAAAACAAAAAATAGATCTTAATGGACCATTAACAGAAATAATAAAACGTTTAAACTTTTCAAATATAAACTGTCCCTATTTAGCTCATTCTACATTTCCATATTTCTTTTTTTTAATAATGCATACAAACCATTATCTTTTAAACTCATATGCTCAGATATTCAAGGAAATCATTACAAAAGTTAAGTAAAGTGCCAATATGGAATCAGAGATTCTGCTACTATGTATAATCCTATCCTCCTTCTGACCCTCCTCTCAAGCATAGAATATGCCCTCAGTAAACCAATTTCATTTTGAAACAGTGGATTAATCTATTAAAATAACAGATGTAAGGTGCTAAATAAATGCCAAATGCTATTATTATTACATGATGTGAAACACTTCATTTTTGACACCATGAGTAACTCAAATCAAATGAATCTTGTCTTGTAAAAAGATAAAGGGATAAAAAATAGGGGTGTGGGGCGGGGAGCTAAGTGTTACACTTTTTTTTTTCTTTTAAGCAATGGGGGTTAAGTAACTTGCTCAAGGTTACACAGCCAGTTATTTCTGGGTGTGGTGCTGAGTGTCTGAGCCCAGGATTCGATCTCCAGGTCCTCCTGACACTGGAGCGTGCTTTTACCCTCTGTGCTACCTGGCCGCCCCTAAGTGTTACACTTATAATCACAAGATTGAAAAAGATTTCCTTTGGGTAAACTAGATGGAGGATGGATGGAAGGCCATGAAAAAGAGTCCCACCGGATGAGAAGGAATGGGTAGGTTGCTTTTTATGGTGGTAGAAGGAATAGTGACACTGAAGAGTTCCTACTCAGGTATATCAAAATGATGAAGAAATATTGTATCTCATGAAATGATAATGACAATGGTGATATTATACACACACACACACACACACACATATACACACACACATATATACACACACACATCCATCCTTATAAATGTATGTGTGTGTGTATAAAATGGTGGATGGATGGATGAATGAATGGATGTGGATATTCCTAAATAAATTTGAAAATAACTGACCAATAAATTACACTAGAACTAATCTTATGGGTATAACACTGATCCAAAAAAAAAATTAAGAATGTTATTTTCTCTAAATTAAATTTAAAAAAAAACACTTCATTATATAGAGACTTGCTGAAAAACTAGAAAACGTTTGTGATCAGTATGAGGTATATGCTATCTTTCTTTTCCTACCTGGCGCTGGACTTTTATCAAGGATGCTTTCAGTGAATCTAGAGAAGGTGACCTTACATATCCTAATATCTTGAGATTCAATAACAAAAGCAGTTACTTTATCCATATATGTAATAGTCTAGAGAACATTAAATATAAAAGAATATTAATGGGACAGTAATTGAAAAAGGACTATTTATCTGCACTCCATGAAAAAAAATGAGAAGATTAAGTTGGGTAACCATAATAATAAATTAAAACATTACAAATCATCATGTTACAAATACAGGCCTCAAAATACCCTTGAGACTTCAACAAGTAAGCTATACTGGTACTATACCATAATAACTTGTAGGAGTGTTGGCCAAGATTACCAGGACATACCAATGATGCATAAACACTTCAGAACAATGTCTTAATAGACATTACCATTCCAGCTACTCATAATCTCTAATCTAAGTGGAACACAAAGATTAAAACTACAGGAACCCAGTAGAAGAATTAAAAATCATGCAAAAGCAGGATGAAGAAAGTGTCATCCACATTTGATTTTTTTTCACATTGACAATTTTTTCAGGTTGCTTTCCATCAACCTACAGAAGATATGTTTGGTCCTTCCTCCATGCCAAGCATAACTCATTCCAAGTTATTATAAAGTATATATTATTATATATCTGAATATATTATATTCAGATGTAGAATATAATGAAACATTTTCAGACCGAAAATGGAGAAGAAGGAGGAAGAGGAGGAGGAGGAGGAAGAGGAGGAGGAGGAGAAAGAGGAGGAGGAAGAGGAAGAAGAAGAAGAAGAAGAAGAAGAAGAAGAAGAAGAAGAAGAAGAAAAAGAAAGTTGTTTCTATTAAAATAAAAAGAAGATTCAATAAAATAATACACTAAAGGGGGCTACAATTCACCTCTGCTTCTACACTTGCTGTGGTGTAAGTAGAAAGAAAGATATATTGATTCACATAACAATGGGAACCACGTGTAATGTAATACCAAGCAAAGGCAACTTCCCAGGTTCAAAATACCAGCATAGGTGCTCTCTATTTTATTCAGTAACAAACCCAGAACAGAGAAGATCAAAACATGACATCATTCAAAATACAGCATTTACTAAGTGTGATTAAATCATCTCCAAGGCCTACCCCACCCCAGGACTTTCCAATCATTCAATCAATTACAAAGTCTCTGTTC
>NW_027186980.1:0-13905 GCF_028583685.1 Petaurus breviceps papuanus | reverse complement strand
CTCAGGGGCCAGGGCTCCTTCAGAAGTTCATCCCTGCAGTGTGGCCAAGGAGCTACATTAATAAAGGGAGGAAAGTCACCAGATGGTGGCACATTGAAAAGCCATGCCTCCCTCTGTTGCCCCAGCCCAGCCTCTCCCTGACACAAGCAGGGGGCTGAAAAAGAGCTGAGCACTGGTGCTTGTGAAAGCTACACGAAGAAGGCACCTCAGTTGGAATGACAGTTTCTGTCCAGCAGGGGTGGTGACATGGCTCACTGGAGGCCTGCCCATTCCTGCCTGATCTCCTCCAGTTGTCCTCAAGTCTTGGGTCCTCAGACCCCCAGAGCTGGGCTCTCATCTGTGAGGACTGAGGGTGACCAGCAGTTTCTTCACCTTGTACCCTTCATGGATTCCCTTTTTCTTCTCCCTTGCTGTACTTCCTCTTTCTATGTCACAGGCGTTTTCGGTCCCCCCTCCCTTGTTTTCCACCTCCCCTCCCCCCTCTCCAACCTCCTCCCTCCAACTTTGTGAATTCCACCTCAGAGGCCAGAGTATGGACAGGACCAGTTGGATGCAATCACTCACCTCTGACGTGACTGAGAACAGGCACCAGAACCCAGGTAAACAGGAATTGGCACAGGAATCTCTGATGCATGAAATCAAACATTGCTCAGTGTGCTCAGGGAAACCTCCTAAGTGAAAGGTTCAGGCTTTTCCCTCAAACGCCTTTTATCTTGCTTGCACCTGGTCTCTCCAGTCTGTGGGCCTGCCTAGGACAGTAACATACAGATTCCTTCACAGGTGCTCCCTGCATGTGCATACAGCTTTACCTACAATACCACTCATTCAGGCACACACTCCAGACTAGTGACTGCTATCTCCTCTGAGCCCAGTCTATACATCTAGCCCAGGAATCCACTGGGAGGCAGGGACAGCCTATTCACTGCTCTGACAATGGGCTCTCCCTCTTCCTCCCTCCCCCTGGAATCTTCCCCTTCTCCCCAGAGACCTTGTTCCTAAGCTCCCTCTTCCCCCCAGTAAATCTACTCAGTTTTAGAACTCAGCCTAGGGCCTAAACTTTCAAGATGGGTGGGTGGATGAGAGAGCAGACTCAGCTCATTCACTCTATCTGGCCAGTCCCCTGCTTCAAAATCCAGCAACCAACCGGCACTTTTCGCAGGCATCTTGGTATCTGCCCTATAGCCACACTAATAAAGCTCCTACTTCCCTCCACTCCCACCCCAATTGCTAGTGGCATTGAACGGAGCACCCAGTCTGGAGTGAGAAACACTGGGACTTAAATCTTACATCAGACACCCAGGTCTGTGACCCGGGGCAGTTCTCTCGTTTGTAGAAAGGACAGAATACTAGCAGCTCCCTCCCAGGTTCTTTTAAGATCATAAAAGAGAACTCGGGAAAGTCCTGGGAGAGCTTCCCAAACCCTCCTCCTTCTAGCGAACTTCCCTAGGCTTGCTCCAGGGCCCCCGAACCCCCAGTACCCCAGGCTCGACAATTGGGGTGCAAGGGCAGGAGGCTCCTGAGCTGGGAAGCTCCCCTCCACTTGTCGCAGCTGTCTCCGTCTCCGGGCTGCACCGCGCTCGGTGCTGGTGGGCAAGGGGAGATCGCAGGAAAAGGTAAATGCCCCCAGCAGCCGGTATTCCCGGGCGGCCTCCCACCCGAGAACTAAGCAGGTCCGACGGTGCTTAGCTTCCGAGACCCGCGGATTTCTGGATGACATTACATGGTCCCTCCTGGAGAATCTCTTGGCGCCTCTGCTTCTAAGCTCAGTACCAGGAGGGTTTGGGGGCGCCGGGGACTGCTTCCCCTCTGGCTGGCGCGGCGATGGGCGGCTCTGCCCGGCAAGCGCTCCCTCCTTGCGCGGGTCCCCCACCTCCCGTAACTCCCCCCCCACCCCCTAACCCCCTGGGCAGCCCCCCCCCCCCCCCCCCAGCCGCGACCCCGTACCCCCAGTGTCCCTCACCGAAACGCCCCAGCCAGGAGACGGAAAAGTGGAACCCTCTCCAGCCTGTTTACCGCTCTGCTTGTGCTCACTCAAGCACCCCCAGCAATGAGCCAGGACGTCTCACCTCACACTGAGCAGCAATTAAAAGTCCCGTTCCTTATAGATAGAAGAATACCACAGGAACTGTCTGGTGACGCGCACTATCCTCCTCCTACTTCCCGCCCCGGCCCCGTCCCGGGCCCCGCCCGGGCTGCGGCAATTTCACCTAAACACTAGGGGAAAGTCGCCTCCAGGCTCATAGTCTCAAGTTCTCCCAGAATGCCCAGACTCCGACTCTTCCCCCTCCTCTTTCACCAGAGCCAGGAGCAGAAGGGAGGTCCTGCTTCTACTCCGACATCTTGGGGCGGGGGGGGGGGGGGGGGAAGTTTTCAAAAAAACCTGCGAAGATTAATATGAACTGATACAAAGTGAAGTGATCAGAACCAGGAAGACATTGTTTACTTTGAGCAGTAATAAAAATGCTATAACAATGAAAAAAAAATTGAGGAATGGCTGAACAAGTTGTGGTATATCAATGTAATGGAATACTACTGTGGTAAAACAAATGAGGAGCAGGCAAACTTCAGAAAAACTTCAAAAGACTTTTATGAACTGATGCTGAGTGAGGTGAGCAGAATGAGGACAACATGTACATAGGCACAACTGCATTGTGAGATGACTGTCTTTGATAGACTTAGCTCTTTCTGATAAAGCAAGGTTCTAAGACAACTCCAAAAGGCTCAGGATAGAAAATGCTATCCACACCCAGGGAAAGATTTACCAGTTTGAATGCAGATAAAAGAATACTAATTGCTCTTTTTTTGTTTTGTTTCTTCTTTCTTGTGGTTCATTCCATTGGTTATAATTCTTCTTTATAACATGACTAATGTGAAAATATGTTTAGTATGAATATATATGTGGAGTCTATATCAGATTATACATCATCTTGGGGATGGGGAAGGGGAGGAAATTTAAAACTCAAAAGCTTGTAGAATTGAATGTTATGAACTAAAAATAAATAAATAAATTTAAAAAAATATTTTTTTAGTGACCTTTTGTACTTCCTTTTCCAATTGGTTAAGCCTGCCTTTTAAGGAATTCTCTTCATTGCATTTTTTGTGCCTCCTTTACCAGGCTACTGACTCTTTTTAAAAAAAATTTTTTTAAGCAATCTGGGTTAAGTAATTTGCTCAAGGCTACAAGGACAGTTATTTCTGGGTGTGGTGCTAAGTATCCAAGCCCAGATTTGATCACCAGGTCATTCTGACACTTGAGCCGGTAGTCTTACTCTTGCTGAGCCACCTGGCCAACCCTGGTACTGACTCTTTTTAAGTCTTTTTAAGTTTTTAAAAGTTCTTGCATCACTCCCACTTTTCTTCTCAATATTTCCTCTACCTCTCTTACTTGATTTTTAAAATCCTTTCTGAGCTCTTACCTAACTTGAGACCAATTCACATTTTTCTTGGAGGCTTTGGATGTAACAGTTTTGACTTTGTTGTTTTCTTCTGAGTTTTTGTTTTGATCTTTCTTGTCACCATGATAATATTCTATTGTCAGGATTTTTTTTTTTTTGCTTTTTTCTTATTTTCCCAGTCTATTGCTTGACTTTTAACTCTATGCTAAAGTGGAGCTCTGCTACTGGAGTGAAGAGGGCACTGTCCCATGCTTCAAAGTTTTCATGCAGCTGTTTTCCGAGATAATTCTGAGGAATTTGTAGGTTTTTGGCTTTTCTAAGCTGGTATGATCTAGGGAGAGGTGTGTTTAGTACTCTCCTGGACTCTGCTCTGGTCTGAGTAACCACAAGCACTCCTTTCAGACCTAAAACTATAACCAGTGTCCCAGCTGCCCTGTGTCTACAAGCTCTGGTGTGCTAATGCTCATCTTTGCCCTGGGACTGTGACCCAGATCAAATTATGGGCAATGCAATGGAGTCTTCTCCATGGTGGCAGTAAAGGTACCCCTGTAATCTCCTTCTCACCAGTTGTCTGAATCCTTTCTTGTCTGTGGCCTGAGAGGACAGGAAACCACCACTTCTGAGATTGATTCAATCCCTTCCCTATCTCCCCCCCCCCCCCATACCCCTGAGGCCTGTTTGCTTGGGTAGAGCCTTATACTGGAGGACTATGCTCCATCCTCACTCCAGTGCAGCAAGCCTTTCCTGCTAATCTTCAAAGTTTTCTTGGGATAGAATAATGTTTACCTTATCCTTTTTTTCATTTCTGTCACTCCAGAATTTGTTTTGGGGCATTGTTTAAAGTTGTTTGGAGGGATTTGGGAGAGAGTTCAGGTATTTCCTTGCTTTTTCTTCATCATCTTGGCTCTGCCTTCCACAAGTCACTTTCTAAGGCTCACATAATTTATAAAATGAGGCAGTTGGACTAGATGATCCCTAAGGTCTCTTCTAGCTGTAAACCTATGAACCTATGATTTATTCAGCAGCTTCAGACAGGCTACTGGAGTGTTCCTGGGGTACTGGGAAGTCAGGTAACATACTTAGTTTACATGAATGGTATGAATTAGAGGTGTGCAGCTGGGTGGCACAGTGGATAGACAGGGTGCTGGACCTGGAGTCAGGAAGACCTGAGATCAAATTAGCTGTGTGAACCTGGGTAAGTTACTTAGCCCTATTTGCCTCAGTTTCCTCATCTGTAAAATTAGCAGAAGAAAATGGCAAACCACTCCAGTACCTTTGCCAATGAAACCCCAAATGGGGTCATGAGGACTCAGATATAACTGCATTAGTAAACAACAACATGTCAGAGGTGGGGTTAAGCTGACAGGACATCCTAGTAACAGAAAAAGCATTGACTTAAAATGAAAGTCAATGTCATGAAGTCATTCATTTAGAGTTAGAAGGGAGGTTAGAGGTCACCTAGGACAATTTCCTCATTATTTCAATGAAGAACTGAAGATCTAAAGAGTGCCTTGATCAAGGTCAGAGAAGTAAAAAGCATCAGAGGCAGGATTTTAACTCAGGTCCTATTACTCCAAGTTGTGTCCTTTTTTCCAGGCTCTCACATCTCAGTTCAGAAGTTTGCATCTATATGGAAAGATGATGGAATCTTTCCACATCCTGTTTAGGATGAAGGGGATCTTGACCTTTGGGCATGTAGGTATTTATGACAATGGCAAATGTGACAGAGGAGGGAAAAGAAACACAGTATTTTACTTACTGGGAAAAGAATAAGGAATAAAAAACGTAGGAGACCTGGATGGTCCCTTTCATCTCAAATCCAATATAACCTAAAGACAGCTAATTATCATCCCATCTAAACTTTATCTTTCCCCAAACTTTGCTATTTCTCTTAAAGGCACCACCATCTCCCAGTAACCCAGGATGGTATCTTCAGAGTTATCCTCAACCCTTCCTTTCTTATCCCATTCCTGTCCTCAACCCCAACCTTATAATTGGTTTCCAAGTATTACCTTCCTCTCTGAAATGAGTACATTTCTGTCTAGTCAAAAGGCAACTATCGTAGGCCAGGGCCTCATCACCTCTATTTAGATAAATATTATAGCCTTCTAATTGGTTTCTCTATTTCTAGTTTTTCTCTCCCACAATCCACAAGAATTGTCTAAGTAATCTTCCTAAGGCAGACCTGACCATATTGTTCCCATGATCCAAAGTTTTCAAGGGGTCTCAATGCAATCCCATCAGAGTACTAAAAAAAATTTTTTTTAACAAAAGTTAAAACAAGAAGAACGTTAAGGCCTTGAACGAAACTTGAGAAAATTAGAGATAATAGTTCTCTGGCAATTAATGAATGGGAATAGAAATGGTTTTAAATATTTTTCAGCTGTGCATGGTACTTTTATTTAAAAAATTGGTCATATGTTGTGGCAAAAAAAGCCACAAATTAATGCAGAAAAATGAAATATATCCTTTAATCATAGCAATGTAGTAAAAATTAGGTTCAGTAAAGGGCTTATAAAAAAAAACAAATTATTTCAAATTGATTGGAGACCAATGATTTAATTCTAAGGAACTGGAGGGTTAAAGAACAAATCACAGAATAAATAGAAAATCTAAAGGAAAATGACAAGTATTATACAACCTATCAAAACTTATGTGATGCTGCTAAAAGTCTTTAAGGGAAAAACATATTACCTGTAAATACTTTGATTAGCAAAAGAGAGGTAGAACAAGTTGATGAATTGGATCTGCAATTGAAAAAAATGGAAATCATGAAGATGAAAGAAGACATTGATTAAAACTGAAAGGAAAAAAAATCCTTTGAATTTATAAATAAAACAAGAAGTTAGTTTAAAAAACACATGTAATAAGTGGGAAGATAGTGTATGTAAGACCAGGAAGAGCTCAGATCTCCTATAAACAACCTAGTAAACTGAAAAGCATATCAATTAAAAACGAATAAAGAGAATAAACTGCAGACTTCCCCACCTATCTCAATGCTACAGATGGTCAGAATGCTGCCAAAGTAGGTACAAGGCAAGGTACAAAGCAATGTAGAGGAACTGAATTGGGAGGGCCAAAAATAACCCAATTGAGGGTTGGTCCTCATAGCCCAGGGGCAGTAGAAGGACAGAGACCATTCCAGGAACACCCAATAGAGTCTCATTATGTGGCAGAAGCCCAGAGTGTGGTACTCTCCAGAGTTCAGAAGCATTGGATGTACTATAGACTAACCTATCTTAGGCTTATCCCAGATCTCTGTGACAGGACTAAAGCTCCTGAGAGAAAATGAGGGAATAGGGCACATGGACTCCTGTGAGGAGTTGGGGGAGGGATAACACTGAGCCTCACCACAATGAGAGAAGAGCTCTCTGTAATGTCTTTTGTGAAGTGACCTAAGGATCTCCAAAGTAGCAGGGGGAAAAAAAGGCCTTGAGGGAAGGAGTGAGGAAAATATACAATTACCAATCATAACTATCAATGTGAATGGGATGAAGTCACCATCAAACACAGAAGGATAGCAGAATGAATTAGAAAACAGATACAAAAATATGTTGTTCATAAGAAACACACTTGAAACTTAAAGATTCAGATAAAGTTAAAACCTATTATACTTCAGCTGAACTAAAATGAAGAGGGATAATAATAATAATTTATGATAAGGCTACAATAAATATAGATGTGATAAAAAAGATATAAACAGGAAAACTACATTATATTTAAAGGCACTATAAATGATGAATCAGTATCAATACTCAACACATATGCACTAAATAACATAGTACCTACATACTCAATGGAAAAGTCGATTGAATTAAACGGAGTCAATTGAAAAGTCAATTAAATTAAAAAATATAGTAAAACTATACTAGTGGGGACCTCAATATATCCCTTTTAGAATCAGACAAATCTAACCAAAAAATAAACAAGAAAGAAGGCAAGAACCTGAATACAACTTAAGAAAATTAAAGATGATTCTCTCCGGCAATTTCTGAATGGGAATAGAAGAAAATTTACACACCTCTCAGTTGTGAAAAGCAGGTATGTACCTTTAGAAAAACTAACTGTATACTGGAGCATAAAGTCCTCCCCATAAAATGGAAAATCAGAAATAACAAATACATCATTTAATGATTACAAGGAAATAACAAATATAATTAATGTAGGGCCTTTGAAGAAAGAATAAAAAGTAATTAAAGGTTCACTAACATGACTAAAGAATTAGCAAGTCGACTATGTATAAATCCTACAGAGCAAAGAAAAAGGAAAAGGACCCAAGCATACAAAAATAGTTATAGCAGCTCTTTTTATCTTGATAAGGAATTAGAAACTGAATAGAGATGTCTGTCAATTGGTGAATGACTGAACAAATGATGGTTTGTAAATGTGATTCAATATTATTTAATTATAAGAAGTGATCAAGAAGCCAGTGTCATAAATACCTGAGAATGAATAACAAAATAGGAAGAGGTAGGAGAACAATTTATGCAGGAACAACAAAACTGTAAAGAAAAAACAACTTCTAAAGATTTTTAAGCAACCCAATGACCAGTCACAATTCCAGAGAACCCATGATGAAGTATACTACCCATTTCCTGATAGAAGTGATAGGCTCCGAGTGTAAATTGAGACATTTATTTTTGGACCTGGCCAACGTGAGAATTTTTGTTTGACTCCAGATGTTTGTTATAATGATTCTGTTTTTCTGGCTCTTTCAGTACATTGGGGGAGTGGAAAGTAGGAGGGATGAAAAGCAGATATTTATGAAAATAAAATAAAATTTAATAAAAAAAAAAAAACCTGGCAGGTCAAAGCAAAAATTGTAAAAACAATAGAAGATTTCATTGAAGAAAATGGTAATATACCAAAACCTATGCCTCACAGTTAAAACAGTTCTAAGGAGAAAATTTAAATCTCTAAAAGCTTTCCTCAACAAAAGAGAGAAAGGGGGGACTGAGTCAGGATGGTGGAGTAGAAGCAGGACCTGCATGGCTCCAGCTTCCACCTTCCCCAATTCATGTAAAAGGGGACTCTGAACAAACTTTTGAGCTATAGAACCCACAAAATGAGAGAGAGAGAGAAGCTAACCTCCTATTGAAGACAGCCCAGCAGGACTGCAAAATTGGCCAGAACAGTCCTCTGGGATCCAAGCCCAGCTCCAGGCTGAGGTTTTAGCCCCAGGGAGTCCTGAGGAGCTGCAGGCTGGAAGGACTCCAGATCACCAGCAGCTGTGGTCCAGAATTATCAACACATAGATGTAAGGACAAAGTGAGAGGTCAGTGCAGGGTGGACTTTGGGACCCAGTATTTGGGAGTGCCTTGGCTTTGCCCCCCTAGTCAGAAGCTGCTGAGGAGCCAGCCGCCCTCAACAGACAGACAAAGTACCAGCAAAACAGCCATGTCTCCTCAGTCCTTGGCAGCTCAGGGGGCAGGTCTCAAAAGTCCAGGGCAATTTAAAGTGGCCCTCAGCAATCCTTCTCAGTCTCTCTCTCTGCCTCCACGAGGTGCTGCTTCCAAAAAGTCCTTCTGCCTCTCTCTTGTCTCTCCAAATCTATGTCACCAGCTCCTCCCAGTTCAGGACTTTCTTTTCACATCAACAAGTCCATCCCATAGGTGGGATTAACAAGCTCTGGGTTTTAACACAATCAATTTGAAAACCAAGCCAATACAGGGGAATCTTTAATTGCCATTACTATCACAGGGGGGAGGGAAGTTGGAAGCTCCCACTGTTGAAAAGGTACAGGATCAAAGTAGAGAATAGATCTAGTGGGAGGTGGGATAGGAGTCAGGATAATATAGTCAGTCTTTACAATACATCTACTATGGTAATGTTTTGCATTAGCTACACATGTACAACCTATACTAAACTGCTTATCTTCCCAGTAAGGGTGGGTGACCAGGGAGGAAGGGAAAGAATCTGGAATTCAAAGTTTTAAAATCAAATGTTAAAATATATATATATGTACTATTAGGAATACTCTTTTACATGTAATTGGGAAATACAGGCACTGGGGCATAGAGATCCACTGGAAAAGTCAAAAGTGGTATGGGAGAAGATATGGGAGAGAGCAGATTGGAGGAGGGGATATCCTGTGGGACTGCTATTTTGGGGCAGTGGGTAGGGGAAAAATGGGGAGAAAATTTGTAACACAAAATCTGGCAGAAATGAATGATGTAAATCAGAAGTTAATAAAGCATTTCAAAAATGAAAAAAATAAATAAAATGAGTAGGTTGAAATAAAAAGACAAGAAAGTATTCCTTTCTCATACAAGGATTCAGTCATTATAGGGATCATGAATTTGTGTGACTCAGCCTCCCTGAATTGGGACGGTCCTAAAATGTACTTAAGGTTTCTCATCCTTTTGCTTGTCAGTCAGGACTCTAGTACTGTACTCCGTGTACAAGTAATAAAGTTATCCTTAAGGGAAAAAAAAAAATCAAAAACCAAAAACAAATGAGAATAGAATAAATCAATTAATTGGACATATAACTTTAAAATTGCTTTAACACTAAGTAAATAAAATGTTAACGAAGATAAAAAAATAAAAGGAGAAGACAGTCATAGAACTTATATTCATAACAAAAAGAACAATAAAAATCAACAAGAAAATCAAGGAAATTATAAAGGAGATTATCCAGAAAATTATTTTGTCCCATTTTATGTTAATAAAACTCATAACTTAGATGAAATTGAACCTCGATGCAAAACATCTTATGGAATAGATTAGCAAATAGGCTGTGAAAACATATTATAAAGATTTCAGCTACCTTTGTTTTTTATAAGCTCTCTTTCTCTCTCTCTCTGTAACACCCCCCCCACACACACACACACACTTGCCCCCATTCCCAAACAGAACAATGATTTAAAAAAAGAAAAATAAAAACTTCATCAAAACATGCATAGCCTGGCAAGACCAATACCTACACCATTCCTATTTAAAAATGAATGTCTTGTTCTGGTTCATTTTTTTAAAATCCATCACCTCTGTGGTGGGAAGTATGTATCATGTTTCATCTTCCCTCTTTTGAACTCATGATTTATCTTTACACTGATCAGAATTCTGAAGTCTATCAAAGTTCTTTTTCTTCTTGAGGTTGTCATTATATCGATTGTTTTCAGAAGCCTGTTCCCTTGACAGTATCAGTTTATAGTCTTCTCAGGTTCTTCTAAAACTTTCCTATTCTGTGATTCTTATGGCCCAATAATATTCCATTATATTAAAATAGTGATACGGCCGGGTCAATGAGTATGCACAATTCCAAAACCTTTTGGAATTTTGGGAAATCTTTGGGGTTTGTACACTCTGATCAGGTTTTTGCAAGGTTGGTTTATTCAAAAAGACTATTAGTATAATAAATTATGTTAATGATATGAATAATAAAACATGATTATATTAATAGATGCTAAAATTTGACAAAATTCAACACTTATTTTAATTAAAAATAAAAAGCATAGGGAGAGAGGGGAGGGAGGCATCGCCAGGCCGAACGCCGCCGCTGACAACGCCACCCCGAAGCCGCTTCCCTTCCTGGCCCCAGCCCCGCCTCGCCAGGTGCTTTCCTTGCTGTCCTGGCTCCGAGACCGAGGAGACGCGCGGGGCGCCGCCCGCAGGGGGGCGGCCCCCCGAGATCTTCGGCGGTGACATTTAGGGGAAGCAGAGGCGGCTCGGGTTGGCGCGTCCGCGGCCCAGCGAGTACAAGGCGGGGGAAATGGTGTTCACCAATATGAAGGGCTACCAGCACTGGCCGGCCGGTATTGAAGAACTCCCAGAGGGAGCTGTGAAAGCCTCCAGCAAATGAATACCCCATCTTCTTTATTGGCACCCATGAAACAGCATTTCTGGGGCCCAAAGACATTTTCCCTTAGAAAGAATATAATGATAAGTTTGGAAAGTCTAACAAAAGAAAAGGATTTAATGAAGGCTTGTGGGAAATAGAAAATAATCCTAGAGTCAAGTTTACTGGATAACAGGCAATTCAGCAACAGAGTTCTTCAGAAACTGAAGATGAAGGAGGCAATACTGCAGTGAGGAGGAAGGTGATAGGAGTAGAAGATGGAAAAGGCAAAAGAAAGAATGAAAAAGCTGTCTCAAAACGGAAAAAATCATACACTTCAAAGAAATCCTCTAAGCAGTTACAGAAATCTCCAGCAGATGAAGATGACAAGGATTGAAAAGAGGAAGAAAATAGGAGCGGCTGTAAAGCTGGACATACAGGCAATGACACAAGAAACACATCTTCACACTTGCAGAAAACCAGTGAAGGGACTTAACCCACATAATCAACACTGAATAATAACCCACATAATGAACACTGAATAATAAGGGAAACCACAAGAAGGTTACATATTTGATTGTCTCGGGTTTGATATGGATCAACACATACTCACTGTTACCATCAATAGAGTTCCAGTTTGTATGCACATTGTACACATTCCTCTCTGTTGTGTTTGCGAAAAATAAGACATTTTAGTTTTTTGTAAAGGTTATCAATTCACTTTCTCATGTGGCTGTACATCTGGATATGTTTTACCAATAGAAGGGGCAGTTGTTATCATCCTCCTCTTACCTACCCCACCCTCTCCCACCACTGAATTAAATTCAAATCAGTATTTTTACAAGAGTCCTAAAACATAAAGTTTAAGAGTGATTTTTCTCCTTCATGAGGCAATTTGGGGATTCCTAGAGAAAGAATTGTAAATTACCATAATGCCATTCTTTGTTATTTGATTGACTGAAAATGAAAGCAAAATTGTTCTTGATTCATGAGGCCATGTGCAGAACATTCTATAATGTTGTAAAATACCTTATTACAAATGAGAGCTAATACTTCTTTTTTAAAAAAAAATCATGTTGTTATGTACACAATTCACTTAGTTTCTCTATGTGATGTTAGTCTTTTGTGTTCCTTTAGATTAAGACAAGGACTTTTTTTTCCAATACCAATATCACTTGAATTAATTACTCATGTACCAGCTACCTTTCATTTTTAAGTCTATTTATGATACAGCATCCCAATGGGAAATCAAAACAAATCACAGACTTTAAAATACTAAAAAACTTAAAGGAACTTATTCTTTCTTTTCTTTTGGAAACAGAGCTAGACTAGTTAATAATCATTCCAGAACCATTATGTGTACATTATTGTTGCAATTGTGATCATAGAAAATTTTATTTATTTTTATGCCAGCTAATATTGTGAGAACATATTTAGTCGGTTTAGTTTTATCAATCCTTGTTATGCTTGTCCTTGGAACATCTTTATCGTATTCAAGGATTGTAGTTGAAAAGTTTATTGTAAAAAAAAATCAAAAACAAAAAAAAAGTACTGTTTATAAAGAATAAATTTATGGGAATGTGAAAAAAATAAAAAGCATAGGAATAAATGAGATATTACTTAATATATTAAAGAAAGACCATCTAAAACCAAGAGGAGACATTATACATAACTGGAAAATTCTGGTAGCCCTTCTAATAAGATCAGAGGTAGAGCAAAGATGCCTGTTGTCACTATTATTATTTAATGTAATCGTAGAATGAACAATAAGATATGAAAAAGAAATTGAGGGAATACATATAGGCAAAGAGGAAGCAAAATCATCACTTTTTGTAGATGATATCAGATTTACTTAGAAGATCCTTAAGAAAACAAAAATATAATAGGAAGAAATTAATTCATCAGAATTGCAGGATATTAAATAAATCTTCATAAATCAAAGTAATTCCTATATATTACTAACAAAACTCAACAGAAAGAGCTAGAAAGAGACATTCCAATAAAAATAACTACAGAATGTACAAAGTATTTGGGCATCTATCAAGACATACTCAGGAACTATATGAAACCAACTGCAAAGCATTCTTTGAAGAAAAATAAATAGTTGCAGAAATATTAATTTAAAGTTTTTAGGAGTATAAAATAAAGTTTTTAGGGGTTACAAGTTACCATTTTCCCATGTAGGAATATAATCAGTTTAACCTGGAAGCCCTTATGATTTCTCTTTCTTGTTTAGCATTTTATGCTTCTCTTGAGTCTTGTACTTGAAAGTAAAAAAAAAAAATTCCACTAGGGTCTTTTAGGCAGGAATGCTTGATAGTCTCTATTTAACTGAATGTACATTTTCCCCCTGAAGGATTATCCACAGTTTTGCTAGGTAGGTGATTCTTAGTTGTAATCCTAGCTGTTTTCCCCTCCACAACATCCTATTTCAAGCCCTCTGATCCTTCAAGGTAAAAAATGCTAAATCTTCTGTTATCCTGACTGTAATGTCATAGTATTAGTTGTTACTTTCTACACATTCTTCTACATTTTCTACATACAAACCATTCTACACATACTTCTATTTATCAGTTCTTTCTCTGGATGCAGATAGCATCTAAAGCATCATTCTTTATAGGTCATTTGTGGTTAATTTGAGTATTTATGATAGTCAAAATGACTTAGGCACTCAAAAGTTGTTCTTCAAACACTATTGCAGTCACTGTATGCAGGGTTCTCTTGGTTCTGCTCA
>NW_027186979.1:9673-16102 GCF_028583685.1 Petaurus breviceps papuanus | reverse complement strand
TGCCCCTAGAAGATAGGATTTTAACTGAGACCTTAAGGAAGTCGATGAAGCCTGGAGGAGAGATTGGGGAGGGAGAGCACTCCAGGCATGTGAATAGCCAGTGAAAATGCCCAGAGCTGAGAGATGGAGGGTCTTGTGTGAGGTAGGATCATGGGATGTGGAGGGGAGTTGGATGTAAGAAGACTGGAAAGGGTTTGAAGGGCCTAAACGGTTAAACAGAGGCTAGTGTTCTTTACCCTAGAGGTTATGGGGAGCCACTGGAGTTGACTGGATAAGGAAGAGCCTGATAATATTCAGATCTGTGCTTTAGGAAGGTCTCCTTGGCAGCTGAGTGCCAGATGGACTGGAGTGGAGGGCAGCTAGGGGACTCTGCAGTGGCCTGGAAAGTCAGGAAGATGTAACTTCTTGAGTTCAAATCTGATCTCAGATACTGTCTAGCAGGGTGACCCTGGGCAAGTCACTGTTTGCTTCAGTTCCTCAACTGTTAAACAAAAAGCTGGGGAAGGAAACCCCTGACGGCGTCATGAAAGGCTGGGCATGACTGAAACAACTGGAATGGGGGAGGACAGAATTGAGGCAACGACACCATCCAGCAGGCATGACATGATGACAGCCTGTCCCAGGATGGCAGCCGCGTCAGAGAAGGAAAAGGAGTTCAGGCTGAGAGCTGACATGGAGACCAAAATGATAGAACTTGGCAAAAATGGAGAATGCGAGTGAGAAAAGTGAGGAGCTGAGATTGTGGGCCACATGGCTGGGGGTGACTCAACAGTGACAGGAGGGAGGGCCAGGGTTTGAGGAGGGGAAGACAGTGAAGTAAGTTTGGGGCATGTTGAGTTTGAGTTCTCCACAGAGCCTCCAGTGCCAAATGCCCAGCAGGAAACTGGAGATGCCAGACTGAGGAGGGCTGGACAAGGAGATCTGAGAGTCACACGCTCACTGAAACCACAGGAGCTGAAGAGACCCTCAAGTGAAAGTGTTTAGCCCCAGTCAGCGGGTATGAGGCATCAGAGGATCCAGCAAAAGAAAGGGAAAGGGCAGCCAGGTGGTATCACCGAGAGCTAGGCAGGAGATACATGGCACTTATCATGAGTCCATGGCCTCAGAGAAGTCAGAGGAGGACATTGGCAGTTCAGAGACCTCTGATGACTTCGGAGAGAAAATTTCAACTGAAGAGGAGGCTGTAAGCCAGACTGCAGAGAATTAAGAAGAGAAAAGGAAGTGGAAGCATCGTTTTAGATGTCCTCCCGCCCCTCCCCACCAAGGAGTTTAGCCATGAAGACTGAAGGGAAGGAAACAAGCATTTATTAAGAGCAGGCACTACACCAAGCACTCTTACAAATTTTAACACAATGTCCTGTGAGGCATGTGCTCCTGTGACCTCCGTTTTACAGTTGAGGGCACTGAGGCCAAAAGACATTGCACATCTGCAAGGTTGCAGAGTGGCCAGTATCTCTGATGATGTTGTTGGGTGAGCTTCCTTCTCCCTTGAGCAGGGGCCCTCTGCTGATATTTTCCTTCTACTGCACTTTCTGATGGATGTCTCCTCTCAGCAGCTCTCTACTGCTTTTTGCTTGGTCTCTCCTTTGCTGCTCTCTGCTACCATCTTCTATTCTTCTGCTGTTTCTTTGGGTGCATTAATGTTCTTTCTGGCTTAGGGCAGTGCCTGGCACATAGTGTGGGTTAGTAAGTGTTTCTTGTTTTGCCTTGCCATCAGCTGGACTGCAGTTGCTATGTACCCAACCTCTCCCTGCAGGGAGAAAGTTCTGCTCATTATAGCCACAAGACCTGGGGTTATTGCAACATCCAGACAGGCAGCCAACAAAAGCCAACAGAAGCCCTCAAGCTGGATTAAGTCTGTCTTTTGATTTTTTTCTCCAGCTGCCACTAAGTCTTTTTTTTTTAAGCAATCAGGGTTTAGTAACTTGCTCAAGTTTACACGGCCAGTTATTTCTGGGTGTCTGGAGCCGGTGCTCTTACTCACTGTGCCACCTGGCTGCCCCTAAGCAATTGGGATTAAATAACTTGCTCAAGGTTACATGGCCAGTTATTTCTGGGTGTGGTGCTGAGTATCTGAGCCCGGATTCGATCCCCAGGTCATCCCAACACTGGAGCCGATACTCTTACTCTCTGTGCTACCTGGCCGCCCCTGCCACTAAGTCTTAACTCTAATTTATAGTCTAAATTTCCTTTTAGTCTATGCTACCTCTGGGCCTCTGGCCTGGGTCCTCTTTAAATGATCAGAGGCACTCCACTTAGAAAAATTGCAAAGGACCTGAAGCTAATCCCCAATGATGCTCCCATTTGACATGCAAATCAACTCAGAACAGACTGAAGGGAACCAAGAGGAAGAGGGAGAGCTGGCAACTTGTGTTCAAATTCCCACCAGCTTCTGGCAATTACAATAAACTGAAATTCCTTTTGTTCCTGCCTTAAGTCTCTCCCTCATCCTACATATATCCATCAAATAATCCCCCAAACCACTACACCATTCCTCTGATGAAGAACTCTCAGTGACTTCGCACTGTTTGCAAGACAAAGATGCCTCTCCTTAACCTGGCCTCTAATTTATAATCAAACTCCAACTGACCTCTCAGGGTTTTTCCCATCCCCTCTTTCACAGCCTCTTCACTTCTGTGGGATTGGTCTCCACCAATGTCTTGTCCACATCTCTATGTATTTCTGCTGTTACCAGATCTGGGATTCTTCCTTGCCCCACTCCTACCCACCCCTGTGGACTATCCAGATGCTGCCCATCCTTCAAGTTCCGACTGAGGGCATCTCCCCTTCTCTTGCTGGCAGGTATTCTTACTGTACACAGGCACTCACTGTGTAGTCTTGTGAGCTCTCGGAAGGGCAGGGTCTAGGTTAGCCATTATGGTTTCTTGTCCCTCACTTCCCCTCCCCACTCCAGTGCTGTGCATATTGTCATTGCTTGATAAATTCTTGTTGAGTGATTGAAATCTCCCATTCCTCTGTCAGCATGGCTTCACTGAAAGGGCCACAAGGGGGTAATGATCCTGACACTCCTTGTACTGATACTTAAGATGCCCCATGCTAGACCTCCCCTCAACTTCCCAAGCCACTCTGTCAAGTATCTCTAGGGATCTTCTGAGTCAAAGCTTAATCCAAAACATATTTGTTTACCACTCACTATGTGCACAACCTACTAGGCACTGAAGGTACTGAAGCAAAAAAGGCAAACACACCCTGCCCTCATGGAGTTTGCCTTCTTTTGGATGGGGGAAACAGAACAGACACAGAAAGATAAGGATGAAGGAGAACATGGAAGCCACAAGGAGGAGATTAAAGTCCAGGCTATACCACATTAACAAACACTCTTTTCTAAAAGCTAATTAAGTTTGGATGACTTATTGATGTTCACTTATAATTATGAAAGAAGCACACTGATGGGGGCTCATGAACATTAGATGATAGATGGATAGACAGACAGATGGATAGCAATAGAAAAGATACTTCTAGAGTTCTGAGGGGGCCCTGACTTGTCAGTGGGTCTTATTGAGGTGTTTTAAAGTGTGTGTTATGCACAAATAATCAGACAGAAATCCACACAGATGGGAAGAAGGGCCGTCCTCACGTGTGTACATAAGTCACCCACAAACACTTCTGAGTACATGCCTAGACTCACCATGAGAGCTCAGCTGGTCCCAGGTGCTGGCTTAACCTGGAAATCTCATCCATCTTGTGATAAGCAGAGTCCTGAAGCCTCTCCCTTACTCCAGGGCATGTGCCTAGGACTCAGGAGCTGCTCACCAGAGGTCTGCAGTAACAGCACATCCATCGGACCTTAAGCTCCATGAGTTTGGGCTCTCACCGCAGAGAACTCTGACTTTTGTCCTCCAGACACTATCTTTTTTTTTTCTTTTCTCTCTGTGGGACTTGTGGGCTTCACGAAGCAATATTTATTCTTGTCCAAAGAATGAAGACTAGAAAAAACTACACCAGACCTGTTACTACAAACAACAGCTTCTGTGAGAGGAAACAAGATTTTAGGGGAGAAGTTTAATCTAACCCTGTTCTCAGGGCATGATGACAATAACAATGACAGCTGTGATAGCCAGCATTTATACACCACCTACTATGTGTCAGGCACTGAGAGCTAGGCACTTTACAATGATCTCATCCAATCCTTACAACAACCCTGGGAATTAAGTGCTGTTATTATCCCCATTTTACAGATGAGGAAACTGAGGCAAACAAAGGTGATGTTATTTACTCAAGCTCACACATCTAAGAAGTATCCGAGGCTGGATTTGAACTCAAGTCTTCCTGTCTCCTGACTTCCAGTGCTCTAGCCACAATACCACCAAGATGCCCACAAAAAGACTGTGAGAAATCCCCAAAGCCCTTGTGGATGGAAGGGTGAAAATCCCCTGCCCGGCTTCCAGTCTTTGTCCTTAGGCACCCAGAAGGAAGAAGGGATGCTCTCCTGAGAGGACCTTGTGGATGACTGACTGAAGTCCACATGCATGTCTGTGACCATCGAATATTGTCTGCTCACAGGCTGACCACACAGATAGACCAGTGAAGGAGGGGAGGGGGAGTGCACTCCTGGCTGCTCCAGCCTCCCCCTGGGATCCCTCCCACCCAGGTGCTGCTGAGTGTGGCTGCACCAGTCTGACCTGGCCTGACTTCACCTGGGCCCTCACTGCTTCGAGGTAGTCCCTCATCAGCTCCCCTCCCCCTCCCCTGGTCCATCACCAGTCATCCTCACTTCTGTCTTACCACAGGATTCTGCTGACTCTAGAGGAGAGAGGCCAGTGGCTACACAGCTCTGCGTCACTCACAAGCCAAGACCACCCTCAGGATGTCATTGGTCTTCTTCGAGAACAACGAACAATCCCACTCTCTACCCAGGCCCTCTCTCTCAAACCTTCATCCCTCCTCAAACCTCCCACAGCTCCCTCCCCCTTCCCCTCTCAGCTGACACCCTCGCCTTGTGTTTTACAGAAAAAACTGAGGCCACTCACCATAAGCCCCGCCCCCTTCTCCCTTTTCCTCACCTCCCATCACTCAGATGACTTCAGCACCCTCTCCTCCTCCCATGTCACATGATGATGTGGCCTGACCCCTGATCAAGGCTCAACCTTCCACCCAGTCACGCGATCCCCTTCCATCCCATCTTCTCCAGTAGACCACACCTGCTGTCATCCTCACCGTTACCTTAATGTTAATGAAATTTTAATTCCTGTCTACTGGCTCTTTTCCTACTGTCTATAAACATGCTCATGTCTCTCCCATCCTGAAAAAAAACATTCCTCACTTGATTCTTCCATCCCCTCTAACTATTGTCCTTTATCTCTTCCGCCCTTTGTGGCTAAACTCTTCAAAAAAGCCTCCACTGTCTCTCTCCTCTCACTCCCTTCTTAACCCTTTAGAATCTGATTCCAACCTTGTCATTCCACTGAAACTTCTCTGTTCAAAATTACTAATGATTTCCTAATTGCCAAATCCAATTACCTTTTCTCCATCCTCATTCTCCTCTCTGCAGCCTTTGGCATTATGGACCACCCTGTCCTTGATACCCTCCTCTTTCTGGGTTTTCAGGACATCTCTCTCTGTCTCTCTCTGTGTCTCTCTCTCTGTGTCTCTCTCTCTGTCTCTCTCTCTCTCTCTCTCTCTGTGTGTGTGTGTGTGTGTGTGTGTGTGTGTGTGTGTGTGTGTGTGTGTGTGTTCATTCTCCTCCTAACTATAAGATCACACCTTCTCCGTCTCCTTTGCTGGATCCTCATCCAGATCACACCCCCTAAATATAGGAGTCCCTCAGAGTTCAGTCTTGGACTTTGTTTTCTCTTTTCTCCAGACTACTTCACTTGGTGAGTTTAGCAACTCTCAGGGAGCTCATCTCTAATCTGAGGATTCTCCAATCTACCCATCCTGCCCTCAATGTCTCACCTCCAACTTCCTCTCAGACATCTGACTGGGTGTTCAGTGGACATCCCAAATGCCACTCATTATCTTTCCCCCTCACCTCCCCCTTTTCTCCCTCACTGCCTTCCACCTCTTTCCTCCAGCTCTCAACCTTGAGAAGTCATCCTGGCCACCTCACTCTCACCTCCCAGATCCAGCCTCACCAATATCACCTCTGCAACATGTCGCCAATCTGCTCGCTTCTATTCTCTGCCCCAGCCCATCCTGGGGCAGACGCTTATCACCTCATGCCTAGACTATGGCAGCAGCTTATAGGGGGCTCTGCCTGCCTGCCTCCAAGCTCTCCCCATTCAGTCCTTCACTGAGGTGACTTTCTTAAAGCCCAGGTCTGGCCCTGTCACTCCTCTCCTCAATGTGCTCCCCACCGCCTCCAGGAGCACATACAGACTGCTGTTTGGCATTCAAAGCCCTTTATCACCAGCTCTCTCCTCCCTTTCCAGGCTTCTGACACCTGACTCCTCAACCTGTCTTCTTCAA
>NW_027186979.1:9226-9663 GCF_028583685.1 Petaurus breviceps papuanus | reverse complement strand
CTTCCTTCCTTCCTTCCTTCCTTCCTTCCTTCCTTCCTTCCTTCCTTTCTTTCTTTCTGCAATTGGGGTTAAGTGATTTGCCCAAGGTCACACGGCTAGTTTTTGTGTTAAGTGTCTGAGGCTGAATTTGAACTCGGGCCCTCCTGACTCCAGGGCCGGTGCTCTATTCAC
Organism: Petaurus breviceps papuanus; assembly: GCF_028583685.1. Taxonomy (NCBI): domain Eukaryota; kingdom Metazoa; phylum Chordata; class Mammalia; order Diprotodontia; family Petauridae; genus Petaurus; species Petaurus breviceps. The sequence goes on along the minus strand of NW_027186979.1, from coordinate 9,492 downwards.
TGCGCCACCTAGCCGCGCCAGCTCTGGGAATTTTCTTTGGCCACCCCCACCCCATGCTGGACCATTCTCCCTCCTCATCTCCTACTCCTAGCTTCCTTCAAGTCCTAACCAAGATCCCACCTACAGGAAGCCTTTCCCAGCCCCTACTAATTCTAGCACCTTCTGTCAGTGATTTCCTATTTCTCCTGTCTATGGTTTATACATATTTGTTTGAATGTCGTCTCCCCCACAGATCGTAATCTCCTTTTTTTGTATCCCCAGTGCTT
>NW_027186979.1:5941-6226 GCF_028583685.1 Petaurus breviceps papuanus | reverse complement strand
CCCAGAGGCTGAGCCCCAGAGACTGAGCCCCAGAGGCTGAGCCCCAGAGGCTGAACCCCAGAGGCTGAGCACCAGAGGCTGAGCACCAGGGACTGAACCCCAGAGGCTGAGTCCCAGAGGCTGAGCCCCAGAGACTGAGCCTCAGGGACTGAACCCCAGAGGCTGAGCCCCAGAGGCTGAGCCCCAGGGACTGAACCCCAGAGGCTGAGCCCCAGAGGCTGAGCCCCAGGGACTGAACCCCAGAGGCTGAGCCCCAGAGACTGAGCCCCAGAGGCTGAGCCCCAG
>NW_027186979.1:0-5841 GCF_028583685.1 Petaurus breviceps papuanus | reverse complement strand
CCCCAGAGGCTGAACCCCAGAGGCTGAGCTGAGATCCTGCCGCTGCTACTGCTGCTGCTGCTGTGGAGTCCCAGAAACTGTCATAGAGCCTCTGTGGGGCTATGGCTTCAACCCCATCTAACAGGAATCAGGATGTACCTTCCAAGCTAGTGATCCTAGGAGAAAATGGGAGAGAAAGTCGGTCTTGGGTTTCTGCAGAGGGAGGCTGAGAGGAGTGAAGGACACATGGCAGTTGGTGTCTCCAGGTGAGCGGCATCTCCTTGGAGGCCTGGAGGTCTGTGCGAGAGAATCTTCGAGTGAGGCTGGAGATCAGGGCCCCAGAGCAAGGACAATGACCAGGCTCTTCTGGGGGAGCTGAGAGGGTAGGACAGGCTGGTGGTTCACACAAGAACCCATCATTCCTCACGGCTGTGAGTCATACACATAGCCACTGGGCCTCCCTGGCCCAAGAGAAGAGTGGACTTATAAGACCAGAAAGGGCTTCATGGTCATTGAGCTGGCCAGGACAAGGACCTGTAGGGAAGGTAGCCTCCCTGAGCCACTGACAAGCCCTGGCTCTGCTCTCTGGCACCCAGCCAGACAAGGCCCCTTAGTCCAGTTCCCCAACACTGGGCTGCCCTGCTGCTTACTCAAGAGAGTAATCCCCGAGAGCCTTCTTCCAGCCGAGGAGGAGGTATGGGGGCCACTGGGAATTGGGACTGCCTTCTGGGGGGCATTGTGTCCAGGGACAAGGAGGGGGTACTCTGACCTCTGCCCCATCAGATCTACCCATCTAGGGTGCTGTGGTCAGCTCTAGGACCTGCAGCCCAGAGAGAAAAGCACTAAGCTAGAGTGTCCAGAGGATGGCAGAGTGCTGAAGGGCCTTGGGATCCTGCCAGAGGAGAATTGCCATCTTTGGGATTTCACTGGGCTCTCAGGTTAAATGTCTACGACAAAACACCTAGGATTACAAAGGAAACCAAGTATAGTGAAATTCCACGGCCTGTATTCTGGTTGTTTAAAAACAAAACCAGGCTAAGCCCCCCTGGATGAAGGCAGCCAGTGCTGAGTTCCTTGCAGCCCTAGGGGAGGGGGAGGGGCCATGGCACTACCTGGATTCCAAGGGGCGTACAGGCCGGGTCTGCCTCAGGAGCAGCTTGGGATGTGCTGGCTCGTAGTGGGCCTCTCCACCAAGCTCCCTTCATCCCAAATCTATTCCCCAGGGTGCAAGCATGTGCTTGCTGTAGCACCAGGTCCGCATCCCTGTGGGGGCAGCCAGGGAAGCTCCGACCTGCTGAGCCCACAGTCAGACTCACTAGTCTCCACAGCCCCAGGACACTTCTAGTCCCCGTAGACAGACCCACAGTCTGCAGGCTCCTGCTGGGCTCCTTCCTGGGGTTCTGGGCTCCAGCGTGTTCGATTTCTGACATCTCCCTTGAAATTTCCATCTGCCTGTCTGTTATCTCACTGGCTTAGCAGCAGATCTCTGCTCCACAAGCATCCAGCTTCAGCCCTGGGGAATTCAGTAATTATTGAAAACCACAGCAGAGTTGGGTGGTTTTGTGAGCTCTGGGGGGTCTTCCTCCTTCACAGAACAGAAGCGATCCTGACAAGCTGCTTGTACAGTCGATGTCTGCGTCCAGAAGCCAATATTTCCACTGACTTTCATCAAGTTATTAGAGATCGTTTGGGGAGGGGAGGGGGGAGGGGAGAAGTGGTTACAAGGTGAAATAAAATCACATTTAATAAGGCTTTGGAAACCACATGACATAAGGGAAATTCAAATTGCATGATAAAATACGGGTAATACTTAAGTTTGGTGAAGGACATTTCTTCTCCCTACAAGTATTATCAATTAAATCATAGCTCACAGTGAACAAGCAAATCTGTTCTTTTTCCCCTCAAAGGATCAGGCTGAAGTTGAGATGTGAATGTCTGGTCCAGCTGGAGCTGTCCAGGAGGGAGGGAGGAAAAGGGAAGGGGAAGAAGTTGGAGAAAGAGAAGAGCTATGGGAGGGGAGGGATGGAGGGAGAAAGAAGAGGGGAGAGCTGGAGAGGTAGGTTTGAGAGTCATCTACAGAGAAATTAAGTAGTTGAACCCATGAATGCTGATGATGGCATCCCCAACTGTCTTCCTAGACTCAGGGAGAGAGTGACCTAAAGGTGGGAAGAGAAGACCATGGGGGAGCTGGGGGTCTGCAAGGTGGTCTTACTGACAGTGAGGATGACTGCAGCCCATCACTGTCCACTCATCCATGGCTGTGGTGACCTTCAGCTCCATCCTGCATTCAACCCATCCCAGGACCTTTGCTATGGGGCCAGCAGCCTTGGGCCTTGCATTCCTCCAGCCTGATGACTCCTACCAATCACCAAGACTGTATGGATCACAGTATTTGCCTTTAGTCATTCCCAGAAATGAACCATAAACCTGGTAGAGGTAGCCCCCAAGTAGCCCTCGATGGGCTTGAAACAGTAACTCCTGGTAAGTTCACTTTCAAAGGGGGTCCATATGGTCACTAGCTCTCCTGAGCCTCTAGTGCTGGACACCCAGCTGAACACCTTCTTCAAAAAGGCAAAGCAAGATAGGAAGAGTTCAGGCTATGAAGTACTTTGAAGGCCAAAAGAGGCGGCCTTTATATATAGTCCTGGAGGTAATAGGGAACCATGGGAAGTTATTGAGTAGGGGGTGGGAGGTGAGAGGGAAAAGTTAACAGTGGATGAAAAGAGAGTGGCCCAAGCAGCGTTGGGAGCTACAGCTGAGGAAGGGCTGAGGCCGGGAAGACGTCTTAACTCTCCTGGGGAGAAGGGATAGGAACCCTGCTTGTAACGGAGGATGCCAATCCCTCCCAAAAGAAAGTGCAGACACATTCAACTCAAAGTTGGCTTCTCTGCCAGTGACTGAGCTTTGGATCTGAGAACACAAGACAAAAAGAAATGGAAGCCAAGGAAAGTGAGGCAGGAGTGGGAAAAGGCCTGGCTGCCTGGATGTTTCTGAAGCCCTGGGTCCGGCCAAAGGAAGAACTAGGGAACGTGCCAATGCCATTGGGAAGAGCTAGGACCAGAGAGGTGCCCGCCCAGGGACAGAGAAAGGCAATGGCCCCACTTGCCCCAGGAGTCAAGAGAATGGAGCTGGCTTACTTCTGAGGCTGGTGAACTGGGCTTTGATTCCAAATGTGTCAAAAGAGGAAAGTCAGAAAGGGAAGAACACACCAACGTCAGACTAACCCCGTTTCCTTTTCGGGTAGGGTTACTAGACTAGGAGATCCAGGCCGAGGCTTTAAAAATAGTTCCCCTAGATTCTGGCACCTGACAGAGCCTCGTATTGGCCTCTTGAGAACCGGATCACACAATTAGGTGGATCAAAGAACCAGGGCCAAAGAGTAGTCCCTCAGGGTAAAACGTAGGCTGCGGAGGAGGTCTCCAGGAGCGTGCCTTGGGGATCTGCTCCCTGCTACGCGTTGCTGGCATTGGACGTTTTTGTCAATGACGGGGCTAAAGGCATAAGTGGAAAACATTGAAATGTCAGTCAACACAGAGCCAGATCAGACAGCCAACATTTTGAATGTCAGAGTCAGTATCCTAAAAGACTATGACAGACAAGCACATAAGGCAAAAATTAACAAGAGGAAACCCAGTCCAGTCCAATGTAAAAATCTTCTGCTTGGTCAAGTGAAGAAGCATTGATGATGGCAGGGGGATGTGCCAGGCACTGAGGACACAGGAACAAGCATTAACTTCATGAAAGCAGATGGGAACAGGGTTGGCAGGCAGTGGGTTCCACAAGAGGCAGTGCTGGGCAGTCATGCCACAGGCTCATATCAAGGATGCGGGTCCTCCAGGGTCTCTGACTTCATCCAGCACTGGCTCCTCCTGCTCACTTCTGGGAGCCGCTGTCTAAGAAGGATGCAGCTAAGCTGGAGAGAGCTCACAGGAGGAGGGGGTCCAGGAGGGCAAAGCCTCTGCCTTCCAGAGGAATGAGGCTCAATATGAATGTTCTGTCCTGCACAGGAGGGATCTGGCTCCTCTGCTGGGCTGGGGAGGGCAGAATGAAGAACACTGAAGGGGGCTGTGAATGTGGAAGCGAATTCAGGTCTGCTGTCAGGATGAGAGCTGTCCCAGGATGGAACAAGCTTCCCCTTCAAGGAGAGGCTGAGGACAAGGACAAGTTCTTACCAGGGCAGAGGAGATTCCTGTTCAGGCTCTGGATGGCCCAGCTGACCACGGAGGTTCCTTCCCTCTGGGACATTCTGTAACTCAGTGTCGAGTAATGATGAAAGAATGGCCCCAGGCACAGTGTGGGGCCTCACACTTGGCCAGCTATCTTTCAGGGGTCAGTAGTTGGCATACATGAAGATAATGCTCAGGAATGACACTCTCCAAGACCCCAGAGGCCACAGGGTGGTCCTTGGTCTGGTGGGGACTGGGGACTCACAGACCATCCAGGAATGCCAAGAACACTGGCCTCCTCTGGGACAACAGGGCTGGAGAGGGAGGCTGCTTCTGGGAGTCGGGGCCTTGGGGATGATCAGGAAGCTGCCCCATCATCAGACACCTCAGTAAATGTAGTCTGGCTGTTAGGGCCCAGGGCCATCAGCAGAATGGGCTGATGCTTTCTTGACCCTCTTGTGGTCACTGCACTGGGACCTTGCAGGATGAGGATTTGCAGAGGCCAACATATTTAGCAAAGGCATGCCAGGCACAGAGAGAGGCTGTACGAGGGCCATCCACAGAAATTCCTGGGTAGGGTCCTACTCAAGCATGGAGCGTGGGGAGTGGCGGAGTGGACAAGGCTGCAAAGGGCGGTGTGAGGTGAAATTATAAAGGCTTCCACACGCCAGACTGACGGCAGGGGTCACCAAGATGTGCACAAGGCCCTCCGTCACTAGATGGGGTAGAAGACTCCGGACAGGATGCCCTGTGTGTGTGTTGGGTGAGGGTATTGACCTGGAGGCAGGCTCCAGGCAGCTGTTTGAGGCCATTATCCTTGCAAGGCTGCAGGTGGGGAAGACCTGACCTCTGAGGGTGGCATCAATGAAAGCAAGAGGGACTAGAAAGGATCTGGAGGAAGCCAAGCCTAATGCTGAAGGAGACTCCCAGGGTCTGCCTGGGGGATGGGTGAGGCACGGTGCCATTAGTGGGAGGAAAGGAGGAAGCCCGGAGAAGTGGATGGGGAGCTGGAGGCTGGAGGGGTGGCCCCATAAGACAGATCTGACAGGGTCCACATGTACACTGGTAGCAGCCAGAGAGACGTGGGAGCTAGGAAGACAGAGACAAGGCTAGGGTGATGATGATGACCCCCAACTTCTTGGAAGTGAGACTAAATAAGCCCCTTGGAGCCTCCCACATGAAGAAGGGCTACCATAGTCCCCTCAGTCCAGAGCTGGACCCCTAGCATCCTGCCTGGAGCCAGAAGGTGAGGAAGCCTCCCCCAAGGTCCTGAGGCCTTCCAGGATCCCCACACTAAGATCAGCCAGGCTCCCAGCCAGCCTCTGCCCCCAGCCCCTCCACACGGGTTCCCTCTCCTCGGAACTCCTCAGCCCATACAGCTCAGCTAACAGTTACCACCGTGCAGTTTTCTGCTGCTCATGCCTTTCCAGGGAGGCTTGCTTCCTCTCCCCAAGGGCAGAGAACCAAATTACCTCCTCTCCCCAAAGCTCAACCAGACACAAGGCTGGGTTCAAGTCACAGATACTGACTTATTGACAGTCAGGGGCCAAAGAGATTCTGAGCCGGCTGCCAGGATCAACTGGACCAGACCTGAAACAAGACCTGAGCTCTCTGAGGAAGTCAAGAGGGCAAGATGAGACTCAATGGGAGCACAGAAAGTCCGACAAGTGAGGGTGGGCTCTCCTTACTAGGAGAG